>NC_056750.1:266351445-266371445 GCF_019279795.1 Protopterus annectens
TGGTTAGATCCAACCACAAACTAATCACCCTAGACATCCACACACCCCCACCCCACCCCATTAGGGAAACCATTGTAAAAAATTTCTCCAAAGCCAACTTCATGCTTCTTAAGACAGAAGTGGCAAACTTCACGACACCCATGCAGAAGGACAATAAAAGTACGAATGCTGAACCCTACACAAATGCACTTTATAAGCACTTACACGAGTGCATGAATCGTGCTATCCATAACAGAACCAAGATGCTATCCTCCAAAAAAATGAGGCCAATCTGAGGGGCCCCCTGCCATAAACTATAAAACAGAAGAAAGAAACTTTTGCAAAAGAGAGTAAAATGCCATAATTGGAGGAACTCCCTGGTCAGCCTCAGTAAGAAACTGAGATCCCTCATAAAATCCTCCAAAGCTAGTTACGAAAACAAAATCGCCACTGATTCTAAATACAACCACAAAGCATTCTATAGCTATGTCAAGAATCTCAATGGCAACACTCAGCTCTGCTCTGAGTTACAGCACAATGGCACTAAATATACAGAACCAACTGATATTGCCAACATCCGGGCAGATAGATTCAGTGCTAACTTTACCCCCCCTCTCAACTGCTAAAGAGCCCATCTCAATACCGGAAGAATGCAAAGTTCCTGTAATCACGGCTGCACAGGTAAAAACCACACTCTCTAAAGCCAAGAACACAGCATCCATGGGACCTGACAACATCCCAGGCTGCATTCTACATGAACTACAGAACAAACTGGCACCCCACCTAAGTACCATGTTCAATCATAGCCTCACCGCAGGCTTTGTGCCCACTGAATAGTGCACAGCAACGGTTATCCCACTCTACAAAGGGGGAGCCACCACAGATCCCGGGAACTACCATCCCATTAGCCTGATGAGCCTGGTCTGCAAGGCCATGGAACGTATCATCATGGAACTTATAAACAAAGACATTGGTAATCTCCAAACTCTGGACCCCACCCAGTTCGGGTTTGTAAAAGGCATATCATGTCTCCTAAACTGATAGACTTCTTTGAAGCAGTCACCAAAGCCATAGCTGAGGGCAAGGTGGTTCACACAGGCTATCAACACCATCCCCCACTCTTGAGTTATGGATAAACTCACTAAACTAGGTATAAATCCCTATGTCACAAGATGGGTTGCCAACTGGTTCACTGACAGAACCCACACTGAAAGTAGCAAACTCCAAATCCGACTTCAGACCAGTGAAAAGTGGAGTACCACAGGGTTCAGTCCTGGGTCCTCTCCTATTTAGTATCTACTTCTCTTAAATACAGGCCAACACAAAGTCTTTGGCTAATGAAGTTCACATATGACTGTAAACTAGGAGCCATAATTGAAACTCCTAACAATGTGGACATCCTACAAAAGGGCCTCAATGAGACAGATGCCTGGTGTCAAAGCTATGGCCTCAAGCTCAATGCCAAAAAGTGCACTGTCATCCCCTTTGGTAAAAAACTCTATACCCATAAACTACCACATAGGCGGTAGTCTACGTAACACCGAAAGTGTGATAAGAGACCTTGTGACACAGGTGGACAGTAGTCTCTCCTTTGATAATCACATCGCCAAAGTAGTCAGGAAATCCTTCTACGTGGCACACCTCATCATAAAAGATTTCTCATCCAGGAAAAAAAAAAAAAAGAGGTCATTGTTCCCATCAACTTATCACTCATTAGACCCATTACAGAGTACAATGCCCCTTTTGGTATGTACCTCACAAGACATCTACAACTGAAAAAACCGCAGAAATACCTCACAAAGAGGATTACTGGCCTCAAACAGCTGCCCTACGCAGATTGCCTCAAAAAACTCCAGCTTTACTCCATCGCACATCACCTACTCAGAGGCGATCTCTGCCTAACATACAAAACTATGTCAAACCCAGAGCTGCTGGACATGCTCCACTTAAATCCCAATCTCTCCAAGCAACATCCTCTAGGGACCTAAACCTTGTCACCACAATAAACAGAACAAGCTGGATGGATAGATTCCTGTCCCAGAGACTTCCCATACTTTGGAACAAACTACCTATCTATATCGAACAAAGCTCCTCATTAGCACTCTTCACGAAAAATCTTGATGATTGGATGGTAAATAGGAAATTCACCCCGGGGATCACTTCTGTGGTTCTGCTCAACAGTGGCACAGGAAAATAATTTTCTTGGGTGGCGAAAGCCAGGGTACCTTTTTGGCTAGCCTTAAATAGGCCCTAGGGCCAATAGCCTAGTACCTACCTATGAACCTAAATATATATACATTATATATATATATATATATATATATATATATATAAATATAAATACATAGATAGATATATAGATATATAGATATGTGTGTGTGTGTGTGTGTGTGCTGATGTGTGATTAATCATATACATGCACACAGCTAAATGCTTTTTAGTTATGCTGCTTGATAAATGTATGGTCAGGTGGATTTAACGTTATGTCCTTGGGGGTTAAGTCACATTTCAGTTGCTGGTTGCAGAACTGAGCATGTACTTTAGGCAAACATCCAATTCCAATTTGAATTGAAGAAATGTTTTTCCCTTGGTTCTGCCCACCACACAATCTGTCTGTTTCACCAAGCTTTAGAGCATCTTGAAAATGACTTCTTTCTATGAGGGTGGGGGTGCTCTGATTGAAAAAAAAAAAAGCAATTGGATGCATTGAGGTTTAAACCTATCCTTAAAACTTTTGACACATTCACCTAAGCAACAGTGCATTTGAAATGGAAAACATTTTGTATCGGTTCTTGTTGAAATTTTAAACTTTCCTCAGGTCTTGGGGTCCCTTACTAAATGAGTGACTCCTGAGAGAGCGTTTTGATATGAGAGATATTGTATTTATGTTGAATTTTTAAATCAGAGACAGACAACTATCAAGCCAATGTGAATCATAAAGGAATGAATACCAGGAAGCTATTTAGGAAGGTGAGAGGTCTTTCATGTGGAAATACTCAAGGGGAGACGGAAATAAAGCCAAGATGACTATGAAAGGACTGAATAGCAGAGACAGACAACTATCAAGCCAAAGTGACTCAGAAAGGATTGAGTACCAGGAAGCCAGTTAGGAAGGTGAGAGGGGTCTTTCATGAGGAAATACTCAACTGGAGACAGATAACTATTTTGCCATTGTTCACTTCAAAGCATTCAACACAGTCAGGGGTTGAAGGAGAGCTATCACCTCTTGACAATTTTACATATGCAGCTTAGGATTAAATGCTAATGTGCTGTAAATGCTTTCTAAGCTGATTAATGGTTTTTGAATAGTATTTCACAGCAAGAAACTGAAAGCAAGTCAAGAAGATGCCTGTCTGCAGACTGTAGCCTAGCATTTGCCCATCTCTGAGGCTTTGGACTAAATGCAATTAGAAATTCCTTAAATAATGATGTGCATGATAAAAGGTAAATGCCAGTAACAGCTGTAACAATTTGCAGAGGTGCTGAGATGTGTGGTCCCATTGTCGGTGTTGCTGTGTCTCTGGAGGGATTCCAAATAAATCAGGATGGATCATCAGGAACCTGCAGACTTTGGCATTCCTGGGAAGATGTGGACAGATGCCGGCGCCAAAATTAATGTTCCCCGGGTGAAATCAAACATGTGGTAGTCAGAGGTATGTGCAGGTGTACAGACAGTGATGTCCCACTCACCCGGCTGAACAAAAAGGCCATGGTCAGCTGTCTGCACACTGCCAGGATCTGACAAATCACACACGTACACAAGTGCCTCACCAACAGGCACTGTTACGAGTGTGCCCTACTCCAGTCTGGGATGTGTGACAATGCTATCATGGAATACAGAACTAGAAACATGCCTGCCTTCTCAACTGACATGTCCCATTACATGGTTATGTCCCTACCATTACCTGGGATAAGTACTTAACATGGACCAAAAAAGCATTTGCTTCAACATTTACCTCTGTGCTGTGGGTCATCGTATGGGTATTCACAGTGCCTGTCATCCAGGGTACATATGGTAGATAACACCAAGACTTTTCCTGACATTTGATCCATCAGTCCCCTCTGGGCTTTATGCTGCAGGTTAGGACAGTCTCCTCCCATATAGTGGTTTAAGTAGGTATGCCAGATTTCTCCCTCACTGACTCATAGTGGCAATACTGACTCCTCTAGGTGTTATGGAAGTGCTTGTGCATACATGGTCAAACTACTGCATGTATTACTAGGTGAAATGTTTCATTTCTATGCGAGTACAGTGCTTGTGCATACACGGACAATCAACTGTAAGGGTCACTGTGGGAATTACTTGTGTGTGCCAAATGAGTGCTTGTGCATACATGGGCCAACAACTGAAGGGATCTGTGGGAAATTGATTAGTTTTTGTGTCAGTAAACTGCATATGTGAACTGGTCAGACTGTGGAACTGAATGGTGGGGAAAATAATTTAATTTACTTAGTGCCTGCAGGCCCATACATTCCTAGACTTTGTAAAGAAACATTCTGGACCACACACACACACACACACACACACACTACATCCATCACAGTGTCCCCCACAAACATAGGCCTAGGCTGAGTCTCTAAAAAAATCAATGGTCCCAAACCTCAAACACCTCCAAAGCCTATGAATGGCAACCCCTAGCCTAAGCCCTCTATAAAGCACTCAACAGAAGCAAAACCGAACACCACACATAGACTTATACACAGCAGATCTCCAACAGCAAAGTCCATTAAGCAAGTCATAACACATTAACCCAGACTATTGTCTTAGCGTACTTCATTGTATGACACAGATGCTACACTCACCACACCAAACAAGGAGAGGATAATGGTTAGCTGCTTATCTGGAGTCAGGATGCAAGCTACACGCACAGAAGTCAGTACACCACAGTACCATTATGATTTTATCACATTTTATATACTCTTCAGTATATAAAAAAAGAAGGTAGTAAGACATATGCTGAGCATGCACCTTGAGGCGAGCTGGTGTGGAAAGCCATAGAGACATGGTCTGAAGAGAAAGTGGACTTACTAAGTTTATAAACTGATTAGGGAGCATGGGCAGAGATTGCCATATCTATGGCAATATTTAAGTACACACACACACACACACACACACACACTTGTATGACATGCATTTTTGCTATAGATTTAAACATGCTCGACACTGCAAGGGGCATAACTATGGAAGATTCTCTTTGCCATTCATGGGGTCACCTTATAAGCATATGCCTTTGTCTGGGTGGGTGTCTGAAGAAAGCCCTACCAGTGCTTACAATCAGTGATGGGAACATCTCTTTTTGTCACTTCAATGCATTCAGCACAGCCAGGGGTTGAAGACGAGTCAACACCTCATGACAAATGTACATATACCGCTTAGAGGAAAATGGTAAATGGTTTGAATGCCGATTAATGGGTCTTTAAAAACAATTCTACAGCAGGAAAGAGATGATAAATCAAGGAAGTGGCTGTGTCTGCAGACTGTACCCCAGCATTCTAAACTTCCTTAGATAATGACATGCAGGATCACTGGAAAATGCCAGTAACAGAAATACTCGCTAACACATGGTTCAGAAAGAGAGACGGGCACAAGATCACATACAAGAGTAGCCAACATGCAACTCTGGTAGACTTCTTCCTAGTAAGTAAAACGCACTGGGGTAGAATCAATGATTGCAAAGTCATCCCCAGTTTAATAGTCGGCCCACAGCATAAACCACTGGTTGCCACAATCAGCTGCAAGCAGTGGTCAGAGAGCTCTAGGGTCAACAGAGACCAGGCTGAAGACCTGGAAGTTGACTGAAGAGAAAATACAACAGCTCAAGCAATTACTCAGGGTGTCCCAACAGGAGGAGGGAATAAGTGGAGTTGAAGACGAATGGTGGCAGGACTACAGAACAGATATGTGGCAGAGCCAGGGATGGAAGTAAAGTGCATAAGAAAAGCTGGTGATGGAATGCATAAATCCAGGAAGTCATCAAAAGAAAGGAGTACAGGAAAAAGTGGGAGATAGAAAAGATTGACCAGTCTAGGAAGGAATACTAGTTAGCTAACAAAGAAGCTAAGAAAGGAGTTGCAATAGCAAAGAATAGGCATCGGAGGCACTCTACCAAGTTCTGGAAAGTGACAGTAGGTGACACAAAGAAACTATATCAGGTTGCAAGGCAAAGACAGAAGAAGATAGTCAAACACCCTTCATAATGGATGCCAGCAACAACCTGCTCACCAGTCCACAGGACATCAAAGGCAGATGGAAGTATTTCCAGCAGCTTATGAATGAAGACAACCCCTAAGAAGCTGTATTGACACCAAAACAGCCTATGATGAGATAAAAAGAGGAGCCCACCCTAGAAAAAGTAAGAATAGCACTAAGGAAAATTAAGTCAGGGAAAGCAGCAGGCTCAGATGAGGTCAACGCAGATATGATGAAGATGCTGGGTAAGATAGGGGAGAAATGTCTCCCGAGGGTACTCATTGCAGTTTGGAGTATCCCAGATGACTGAAGAAAAAGGTGTATCCCAAATGACTGGAGAATAAGCATACTCATGCCAGTGTACAATAACAAAGGGGACATCCACAACTGTGGGCAGTAGAGAGGCATTAAAGTTCTGGAGAGGGTGACTGATAAATGACTACACAGAGCTGTAGAATGTAAGATGGGAGATGAGTAGTTCGGATTCAAATCAGGATGCAGCACAATTGCCTGTTTGTAGACAGTTGAGAAGAAGCGAGATATGAGGAAAGAGTCAAACTGGGCATTCCTAGACTTGGAGAAAGCATACAAGGTCACAAGAAAGCTGATCTGGGCAGTACTGCTGTGATTCAAAGCCCAAGAAACACTTGTAGAATCAGTGCAGGCTATGTACAAAGACCCAATGACTCCAGTACGAACAGTGTTCGGCCTCAGAGAGGGGTTCCCAGTGAGAGTAGGAGTACTTGTGGTAGCTTGGGTTCAGCTCCAAGATCAGTGCTGTTCATACTGGTGATGGACTACATTAGCAAACAGGTCGGAGGGGACAGATCAACAAAGTTGCTGTATGCAGATGATGTGGCATTACAGGCAGACTCTGAGCAAGAACTTCAGCAAAGGTAGGAGAATGGAAAGTAAAACTGAAGGCACATGGGATGAAACTAAGCACAGATAAAACAGTGGTAATGGCAGCAAATTCAGCAAATCAGATGAAGCTGAGAATTGAGATAGAAGGGAAGATAGTGGAACAGGTAAATAGCTTCAGGTATCTGGAAGGGGTGGTGGAGGAGAGGGGAAGTCTGAATGAATAGGTCAAAGCAAGAATCAGAGGGGCTGCAGTCAAATGGTATAAAGTCTCAGATGTAGTCTATGACAGAAGAATGCCAAAGAAGCTGAAAAGTGAGTTATACAAGACAGTGTTGTGACCAGTACTACTGTATGGTACAGAAACCTGGGCAATAAAAGCAGAGCAGATGAAGAGGCTAGAGGTGATAGAAATGAAGTGCCTGCAAAAGGTGGTGGGATACACACTGTGGGACAGACCAAGAAATGAGGACTTAACAGCAGAAGCCAAAGTATCTCCAACTGCAGAAAAGATCAAAGAGAACAGATTACGGTGGTTCGGATACATGAGCAGAAAATAGTCTGGGGAAGAAGGTAAGAGGAAACTGGGACATCCAGCAAAGAGGTGGATGGATTGTGTGAAACAAGATCTGAGACAGTCAGGTATGAGTGTTTAAGAAAGCAAGAGTGTGGCACTGAACAGAGAGAGATGGTGACAGAACATGATACCCCGAGCCCATGTATAAATTGGAAGCAAGGGGGCTGATGATGATGGTTTGTCAAACACCTTCCATTGATAGTTTCATAGGAGATTACTAGGCTTACAAGCTTTACCAGTGTAACCCAATTTTAAGCAATATATGACCTCTATGGGCAAAATGATAGCCTGGATGTTTGCCTATGCCTTGTGTATCGTACAGATTTGCCCCTTTCCATATGGGACATAGGCACTACCCCAGGTGTGAACTTGTGATTGCCCAAGGGAAGCAGGGCAAGCATCTCTTTAATATTTCTGTGCTTGTGTGAGTAGATCAAGCCGGTGAGGAAGCTTGCAATAACTGGTCATGGTCCCTGGCCATTCCCAAAAGAGGGGACAATCACGCTTGCCTGAGTCAGAAGGGAGTCACCACAATGCTCATTACACTTGTTCATCAAATACATCACTGCCACAGCAGCCTTGGCTATATGGATTATATCCTGACATGGATGTAACAGCAAGCCAGTTTTTAAAGGTTCAAGGCACCTTCCATACATCCAAACCATTAGTCAGTACTCTGTTACTGTCATGACAGGCTGGTAAGACACAAATTCCTAGTTACCTAAAGAGGAAGGTACTATGCACAACAAATCATATGAAATGGAAGTCTGTATTCCCCAAATTGAACTTATCTGCCCAGCAGTTGATCAGCTTGAGCCTACTATTGATCCTCAAAAGCCACAGAGGAGCATTCTCTTCTGCTGCTGTAAATACACTCATACACTGCTCTTGCTTGCATACCAACTGTTAGTTCTTGCATCTCAATCTGCAGTCACATCTGTCTTTCAAATAAATACTTTTGAAAAATCAGCAATGGAAGAATGCCTAACTTAAATGCACATACTGTAAATGATATGACTGGTAATTTTAATTGCAAATAATATACAGGTGTATCGGTTCTAGTTTGCTTAAGTGCTATAAACAGCTCTGTGTATTGTGTAATCTGCTGACCAGTTCATTCAACCACTTATCAAAATTAAATTAAATCAGTTTACTGCATGGCAAGAAGTCAGTGGAATTCTGCAAGTTATTATTTCTGCACATATACCAATGACTGTTAGATACATGAAGATAACTAAATACACAGGAATATTACAGTGAAATGGGTAGCACATCTAGAATACAGCGGAGGTGCCACTACTGTATGAATGATTGCTATTGACACAGGTTGTAGTAGCCCAGAGCAAATTTGTAAGTTTCTTTGGAGGGAATCACACAAAAAAGACACATGACCACCAGTTAACGGTGTGAATAAAGAAGAATCTGATGTCTGGCCAGACACACCAATTCTGCAGCAGAATACTGGAATACAATAAGACAAGATCTGCAAAGTCACTGTCAGAGTGGCTGCACTTCTTATGAACTGTATTCACCATCCATTCAACCCAACACCATACTTAATGGGTAAATTAAAATACACTACATAACCCCAGAAATGCAGGCCCAAAGATTCCTGGACTTTGTCAACAAAAAATGCCCTGGACCAGTCAATGCATACACCCTGTAGAGGTGACAACATCCTTGACCTAGCCTTCACCAATGTTGATGATCACTGCATCACCCCTTAAATGTAACATCACTGCTAAGGTTGCACCCTAGACATGTCTCCCTCAAAGTAAGAATAAAACCTGGGACACTAGCTAACTTTAGAATTTTTGGTAATTATTCCAAGGCAAATGTTCTGGGTGGCCACGGTGGTGCAGTGGTTAGCATTATCACCTCACAGCAAGAGGTTCTCCGGTTCGATCCTCAGCTGGGGTGCCTTCTGTGCAGAGTCTGCATGTCCTCCCTGTGGTCACGTGGGTTTCCTCCAGGTGCTCCGGTTTCCTCCCACATCCCAAAAACATGCTGTAGGTGGACTGGACACTCCAAATTGGCCCTAGGTGTGAGTATGTGTGCCTTCAGTGGAAGGTTGGGCGCCGGGCTGGCAACTCGACACCATAAAACTCCACTGCCAATCATGAGCAGACAGGTGATCCGCTGTGGCGACCCATAACCGGGAAAAGCCAAAAGAAGAAGATTCCAAGGCAAATGTTCTAGTATTTAGTGACACACTGTCACAATTTCATGCCCCCCCCCCCAAACTCAGTGAAAATCACTACCTATGCATTAGTGTTCACAAAATAAATAATGTTTGTACATACAGAGATGGGCAGCAGTTCCTAGCAGAAATAAGTACTGGACAAATTCGAAAAACAGCCACCCTGTTGGAATCCCAACAACAACAGATTTTATAAGAAGTGGAATACAATCATGAGCAAAAATCAGAGGTTGAGCACCCAGTATGGTAAGAACTCTGTCATGAAATAAACTACACTGGGGACTAATTCAGTCTATAAAAGACAAAAAGTAGCTTCCAAAGGCAAAGGTAATTAGAAAGCATTTGTCAACTCGGTCTGCAATTTCAAAGGTAACACATGACAATGTGATGATCTACTTGTAAACAGCTTCACTGATGCTGAGATGGAGAATATAGCAAATGTCCTGACTGACAAATTAAGCTCTAATTTTATGTTGCTTCCTCCACCCCCCACATCACCAAGAAATACTCCAAACCATAAATACCCAACTATCACTAGGGAACAGGTGGTCACTGCCCAACTATCACTAGGGAACAGGTGGTCACTGCACTATCCAGTGCCAAAAAACTTAGATTGATAGACCCCAATACTATCCTAGGAAGTCTCTTTAAATGCATTAAATTGACTTATCCAGCTCACGACAATCACTATTTCATCATACCATCCAAAACAGGCTTTGTGCAGAATGAATGGAGGACTGCAACTGCTATCTCTCTGTGCAAGGGCAGGCCTTCCACAGAACTGGGAAAATAATGACATGCAAGTCTGACTTGTATTCTATGTAAGACCATGGAAAGAATTGTCAAAGATATGATAAATTATGACAATGGAAACCTTAAGACATTGGCTATGACCCAGTTTGGTATTATCAAGGGCATGTCATACTTAATCAGCCTGGACATTTTCTTCAAGAATATTACAAAGTCAATGGACAAGGGCAAATGTGATACAAACTGGCTACCTCACCCTGGCCACAGCATTCGACATAGTACTCACTTGGGCATTGTAGACAAGCTTTGATAATTAGATATCAAAACCTTTGTCATCTGGCTGACTGGTACACAGCAAGAATCAAGATAGGGAATCCCCCTCTACAAAATGGAGAATCTTAGTGGAGCCCCCAGGGACTGGCACTGGGGCTATTCATTTTTAGCATGTACTTCTCTGAACTCAAAGTTAACTTCAAAGCCCTCTGACTGACCAAACTTAGCAGATGAATACAACCTAAGTGCAGTCAATGAATTGCTCAAAGACACAAATACACTTCAAGAAGGTCTTACACAGGTTAATAAATAGGTGCCACAGTGAAGTTAAAAAAGTCACTGACAAATAATATATAATAGCACCTTTCACAGAGACGGCCACCTAATAGTACATTGAGAAGCCACCCCCAAAAGTACAACCAGAGGTCAATGATTATGTGAACAGATTTAGAAGGAGACTTGTACTTTGGTCATTGGGTGTCTACTGTCGTATGGAAATCATGACATATTTATTAATTTATTTTTATTTTACATTTGTTTGCCGGGAAGGTCTATATGGACAAAAAGTCCTTTTCCAGTGGAGGCCCCATGCAAAAAGCTCCACATTTCATAAACAACCATAAAATACATATAGAGCATGTGGATACAAATATTGATTCAGTCTCAGATACAAGTACAAAATGAAAATACCTGTTCTACATTTCACTGATGCAATCATGTATTCTAGGTAGGATACAAAGAATATCACTAGTGTGATTGTAGATGAAAAACAAGCAAGTTAAGTATACGTATGGTTAGTAGGGGTATACTATTCAAATACAAAAACAGGTTGTGTTCCTTTAGCTGCCTTAAGATATCTATTCCCTAATAAGGTTTGTGCAAGAGCAGGTCCATGATTCTGACAGGTGTGAATGGAGAAGTTTTTTAAAGTTGGAAGTGTTAGTTCTGATAGTTAATGACAATAAATTCAGGGAATGACAGGGAATATATGCTGAGGAACTTATAAGCAAGGGTACACTCAGGTTCAAAGTGATTGTTCCATCATATTAAACTGAGGCCACATCTTTCTGCATTGATGGTAGGTGCAGTGCAATCTTTTACAGCCCCCTGAGCTGTTGAAAATGGTAGAGGGAAGGTCCCTAATGCCTTGGCCAAATTTGCCCTAGTAGTATTAATACGAACAACATTTTCCCCCCTGAAAAGAGGCTACTAGCCTAGCGACACTAGCTGGGTCAACAAAGGATAACTTAATTAAATATTATACATTACACCCACTTCTCTGTTTTCATTTCAGAAGTAAAGAAGAAAACAATATGCACTCTGACAGTTTTGAATACTGCTTATATTAACTGTTGGGGGGGGGGACACTTAATGGGACACTAGAATGGCTGTGAAAAGAGGGGAGAGGGGGACCTTGGTCAATTACCCTGTTTAGGGCTCCATTTGATCACGATCCAGCTCTGGAAATTTATATCCCTTATTGTATCACCATTTTTTCTTCTAGCCCTGTAACATTATAAAAAACAGAGTGATGCATTTAAATCTCCAACCTCTTTAGCACTGACCACAACTGAAATATTGGCATTCACTTACTAAGTTAGTACTATACTGTCACACCATCAGCACCTGAAATAACCGTGTTTCTCAGATTTCCTCGATTTTTGTAGAATGCCCAGGAGTTGCCTCAGCGATTTGTTCTGCTTCTTACACAACTTTTGATTTCCTAGTAAATCATTGAGGATTTCAGTGACTAAATAATTAGTGCCAAATATCACAGTTTTGCACTTCTTATTCAAAATATGCAAAACCTGTTCCGCTAATGTTTTAAGTAAATCTTTGTAAATAACTACAGAATGGTGCCCCATTAACTCTGCTCAGCAGAAAATGTAGCAACTTGCCTGTCAGTAATGTAAATAACCTTGCTAGAGTTAAATAACCATGCTTAGCACTTCAGTGATTCCCCTTGACCACAGATGCAGTATCAGCTTTCTTTTAGGAAACTATCAGTGATATAGTAAGGAATTTATCACATAAAATAGGAAAGATAAACTGCATCCCAACCACCAGGTGCACATCATACCAAAGAGCCATGCACTCTTGTTATGATAACATTAAATAAACCTTTTTAACTGCAGTGTATTAACTCCTGATATCATATCAAGCCTAGCTTGGTAACAATGTTGAGGTGGAAATACTGAAGGACTTTACTAGGACTCTAAACTGTACAATAGTAGCCAGTCATGCAAAAATGAAGTGTCATACTAAAACTCTGACATGTTTCTTGTTACATAAATGCTTAGCTGAGTTAGAATGCGTTGTCACTTTGGAGGAGGGGAGCTGGACTGGCGACCTGGACAAATACAAATTTCCCCTAGTCAGTATGAATACCACCTAGGATCTTCCCTGAAAATAGGCCATTGGTCAAATCAATAAATTATAATTGTTCTATATATATATGTATATATATTCAGAAACACACACACATTAAGAAAAAAATTGTAAATGCAACATTATCGATACGCAGTGAATTGATTAGTTAGCCACAGTATATACTAAAATTCCATGCAGAAAAATGTTAAACTTCAGCATAAGCAAACAAATATATCACAATAATATAAAACTAAAAAAGAGATATAAACTTCAAAATAAGCATACAAATTCTTTATCGTGCAGAACGGACAAGGGGGCAAAAATGTCACATAACCATTGTGCAAAAGGACAGTTAGAGCACTTTCCCAAGTGACTATAACCAGTTTGTTATATCTGCCCATGCCCAATGTTCAAAGTAGTACTTAAAATAAAGAAAACTAACCTTTCAATCTCTCACCGTAGCCATTGAGAGATGATACTAGCTATATCCAGCCTACTAGATAATTACAAATCAGTATTGGGATCTGGGGAACAATTTCATAAAACATTGTGCTCCATTTATTGACATTGTGTGATTCCTAATACTTTAGTGCTAACCCGAGCAGACATACATTTTTATGAGATTAAAAATTATTTGCTCTTTCTGCCTATGAATAATTGCATTTCAAAACACAGCCACAGTTCTCTGTCGCTGCTGCCAATATATGTCACAGGAAACTAGTGTTGATATTATACATTAAAACAGAAAACTGACATAACTAAAATATGACTACATAGATACAGTATACCAATGTGGTTTCTCTTACTAATGTAACAAACTACTGACTATTTGCTGTTGAACTGTGCTGCAGTACATTTTAAGAGAGCATTTTCATATTTAATTGTTTTCTATTTATTTTTATTTTACATGACTGGTGTCTCCTCATGATGTACTGTATCCTATGTAATCTACTGATGAACTATATGTACGTATGCTTTTTGTTTACTTACATTTGTAATAGTGTTTTATTTGATGGGTATTTATTATCCAGTCAGACTGGTACACAAATAAGTAATAAAATAAACGAGAGAACATTGTAAAATAATGTGACACTCCTTTTATTAGAAAAACAATAAAGGGGCAACCGGTAAATACTTCCTGCTGACACAGTCGTAGTATCTTGCTACGACTGCTTCAATACTTCAGCAGGTTTGTATATTTTTTGAGGTAAAGGGGTTGTTTTATTTTAAGGGTAATAATAAGCTAATTCCCATTCCTCTCTGAAAAGGAAAGCTACTCCTTCCCTGCCTGAAATGAAGCAAGCATCACTCCAGCTCATATCCAGCAACCTCTTATTGAAAAAAAAAAATTTGAACAAAGCCAAAAATAACGGTGGGACAAATTTTAAATATTGCTTGTATAAATGTAGAACGTTGCTAGAATAAAATGTTTTGTGTTAGCATGCATTTTCTGAAGAATATGAAGTTGGAACTCAAATGTCTGTCATTAATTAGTGAAAGCAGTCATCACTGATATGCCAGAAAAGGTTTCATGAACAACAGACCACAAATATGAGGCAAAACTCTGGAAATTCTGCAAAAATCTGGACAGTTGAGAGCTATGGTCCAGCTCACAGGGTAGTATAGCTGATTATAACATCCACAGGGGCTGGTTGTGATTTCAGTAGTGAGCACCTAATGAGTAACTTAGATGATTAGCAAGTATCCACACTTAGCACTAGGTTGTTTGCAGGACATACTGAGAATCCGATCAGGAGATGGTCAAGAAGGATAAAAATACCAGACTCTTGACAAGCACTAATTGTATTTATTATTCTTATTGAGTGGTGAAAATACTTTTAGTAACTTTTTTTTTTGTATTCCAGTATTCTTGCCTTTATTTAAGCCTGTTTATTGCTTGTGTTTTTAATTTATTGCATCCTTAGTCCTATACCTGTACTTACATACCTGTCATGTATAACAACTGCCAGGAAGGATTGTGTCATATAAAGACTAAAAGAGTTAGTTACAGGAATGCAGTGACAGTTTGGGAAGCAGCAAATATGAAAGGACAAATCAAAAATCTACTTATGTGACTTATGTGGAGTACTCAATGCTTGTAGGAGTCCTGTCAATTTCAGAACTGCTAATACCCACGACCATTGCATAACAACAACAAAGAAATTGCCTCCAAAAACTGCAGGACATGCAGAAAGAGTTTAACATAATCACGGTTTATTTTTTTTAAGGTTTGAATAAAACACACATTAAACTATCTCTGCATGTCCTGCGATCTTGGAGGCAATTCCTTTATTTCAGAATTGCTGAGAAGATCATAAGCTTAGTAATTGCAGCAAGGCACTTGTTAAATTTGCAGAAAGTGTTTTGCTACTGTTTTAAACAGAAGTTTTTTTTTTCCTGTTACCAAACAACAGTTGAAAGGCACCAGATCGCGGAATTGTTTCAGCATTCTGTGTAAAGTATGGTCACCCAGTAACAGTTTTATTTATTTTTTTCACAAATTGTAGGGGTTTTTGTGCAACAAATGCAAGTAGAATTTGCAGTTCTAAACACGGGCAAAGGATTTTTTTCCCAATATGAGGGGTGTGAGATGAGAAGAGAAGTTTCAGCAATGCCTGTGCCAATAATGCCTCAGATCCGAGTCTCTTGTCTACCTCCAATATAAAAAACAGCCACCAACAAATAACCAAGAAGAAAATAGTCAATGGATCATACTTGCTCTGTTATGAGTCCTGCCACAAGCACGATGTAATATGGATACAATCTCCACAACAATGCACAAGCTTCCCACCATCTTTTGCATTGAATAACTTTAATCGAAAAGGTGGTGCAGATTCTATCTTTATTGCATTGTGCTTGCGGCAGGATTTGTAACAAGTACTATCCATTGAGAGTTTCTTGTCTTTTGGATGAGAAAATGCATGATGCCACAACAGTTCTGTGCCGGCACCAAAAATAAGAGCATGCTGGAATTCAGACACCACTTTAGAAGCTACAAATATCTGCACACATCACACATTTCATGCTAAGCTACCAAATCAACTTCTGTTTGGATGATATTGCCTTGTACTCATTTTAAAAACAGAGGCATTTGCTGAATCATAATTTTGCATATTGCATTTTTAATTGTAATGCATTGCAGAATTAAATGTAACACAAAATAAGCATGACTACATGTCTTGCAGTGTCTGCCACCTGGTGTTGTGGTTTTGTTTTGGGTGTGATACTACTCTCATCACTGGGAGAACACTGAACTTTCCTGGCTCCTACTTATATAATGGTGTTAGCACCAAGTCACATTTTGTTTGTCTTTCGGCTTTTCCCCGGTTAGGGGTCACCAAAGTGGAACACCGGTCCGCTAATGTTTGGCAGTAGATTGTCATGAACGCCGAGGTGCCAGCTCGACGTTTAACCTTCACTGAAGGCACACCCATTTATACATCTTTCGAATGCCCACCCAACTGCGGGGAGGACATGCAGACTCCACACAGAAGGCACTCCCCGCACTCCAGCCGAGAATCAAATCGGAGAACGTCTTGCTGTGAGGCAACAACGCTACCGATGCACCACTGCGGATGTCACTTTAAGTTACATATATTGCACAGTATTCTGTATAAACAGCACTGGTATATGATTTACCACTTGAAATCTCTAAATGCCCCACCAAAGGACATCAAATAATATTCTGGGATTTTATCTTGGACCTCAGCAATGTGCTACTGAATCTTCTACAGCTTACCACATATCAAGCTTCTCTTTTAAAGTTTAGGTAGTAAATCCATAAAGCTGTAAAGCCCCCCTACATACTCCACCACAACCCCCAAGGAAAGGGAGTAGGTAATATCACTTTCATCCTTAGAGCTTATCCAAGTATAATTTTTGGGATTTGACGTATTAAAACTGTGTTGCTGAAATTACCAATTCCACTGATGTCTGATTATCAGCATACATATTTGATTATGCCAACATTCTACATAAAATTAAATACTTCTATGAAGAGTAGTGCTAGGTTTTACTTGGCCTCCTATGCAAATTAATTTCACCCACAGATTTATTTGTTTTACATTTCCACACCTACATTTGATTTAGTATTTGGTGGCGCAATGCCTCAAAAATACAAAGGAAAAATATACTCTTGGTACCAATCAAAAGGACTAAATTACCAAACAGCTGCTGCATAGAAAAACAGACAAACAGATAAATGGGCTACATGACGTATATGTTTAGGATCTGAAAACGTGATAATCTCAATCAGCAGAAATGAAAACTCTTCAATAAGAATGAATGAGAGAGGATCTAAGGCAATGAAATTTAAAATAGAAAGTAGTAAAAAGATAAACAGCTGTATGTAGAGGAGTTCTGCAACATACAAGAAAATTAAACTATTACTAAAAGCTGGAATATTAAGTAAAATGGAATGTACTATAATAAAATGCTGACTTGACAGATAAAATAAAATGTAAAGTAAGAATCTGTGGGTGTGTGGTACCACATGAAGATTTAAGTCAGGCAACAGACTCTTATTTATTTACTGACATTTGCCAATTTTCGGCAGAGGCCCAGGGAGAAATTTTAAGGCGACTTCTACAAAGTAGTCACTGACTGAGATTACATTAACACATTAAAATTATTTAAATCAGTTGTATTTTCATTTATTTCTTAATAATCGTATATGTTTTATCACTCTGCTAAACACCTTTTTTGTCAAAGTGTACCTTATTTTTAGACTAAGGACATAACATGCTTGACTTTGATTTGCATCATCTTGTAGCAGCACATCCTAACTTCCCACTGAAAATAGCACCTGCTCAGTAACACAGTGAAAAAACCCCTCAGGACATGACACAGTCAATATATTTTCCTTAGCTGCTGTGTATGCTGAAAGCTCTAAAAGTACAAGGATGACGTGTGTAGTGCCTGAGTGAATTTGCTCTTCTAACGAGATACAGTACATTGTCCTCTTTCATTTCCTATGTTCCTCACTGCTTTCAACAGTGACTTTTCCCAAGATGCTATTTTTAGAAACATACGTCTCTGTGTACCCAAGTAACTAACCTGCATACATTACGACGGCTATTGAGAAATACAGTTAAGAGATTTTCATTTCTCTAACGTCTGAACTTAAATTGCTGTCTAACAAATTGTCTCTACATATTGAAGGAAATACTAGCATTTTAAAAAAAAGATGCTGTTGTGGGTTTATCATTCAAAAATTTACATGTGCCCCCTTAAATAAAATATTCTTAACATAAATTTGTTACTCTTGTGCATAAATGATTTCCCAGATGTTTCAACACCATATGTGACATTTATATGAACACTGAATCATCTATATCGTGGATCTTTCAACACCATATGTGGCAAATCTACCTACATAAAGAGTAATTTCAAAACAACATAATTTAATACGCTGTTATTTCAGTACGACAGAACTATGGCATAAAGAAACAACACAGGCTTTAAGGTAGAATTCATGTCATCCACATTAACACCACTTCTCACTACAGCTTAAACGTGGGAAAAAACACATCAAGTATTTATTACACAAGACAAAACGAGAATGCACAAAAACAGGCCAGTGATTTTAACATAAGCTCAGTGATGATCTGATGCTTTGAAGACAGCTTTGCAAATAAACATATACACATATATTTTATGCACACACACGTGTGTATATATCTATATATATATATATATATATATATATATACACACACACACACACACATATATATATATATATATATACTATGTATATACATATATATAGTGTATATATGTATATATATATATATATATATATATATATATATATACATATACATACATTCACACCTGCCAAGTGTGTGTGTGTGTGTGTGTGTGTGTGTGTGTGTGTGTGTGTATATATATATATACACACACACGTGTGTGCATGTATATATATATATATATATATATATATATATATATATATATATATATATATATATATATATAGGTTCATAGGTTCATACTAGGCTATCTCCCCTAGGGCATTTATAAGCCTAGCCAGAGTGTGTTTGGCTTTCGCTACCCATTTTAAATTAATTTTGCTATGCCCTTTTTCGAGGTTAGTATACTGTGCCTCTAACAGTGACACAGAAGTGATACCCAGGGTAAACCTACGATCGCCCATCCACTCATCAAGATTCCTCTTGAAGAGAGTCAATGAGGGACTCTGCCTAACCTGGACTGGGATTTTATTCCAGAGTGAACGGAGCCTCTGGGTTATGAATCTGTCCCCCCAGCATGTCCTATTTATTTCAGTGCTGAGGTTAAAGTCTCTCGAGCGCGTAGCTCGATGGGATTTGGATTTTCTGAGGTGCAGCATGTCCATGGCTTTATACGTCAGGCACAGATTGCCTCTGAGCAGGCGGTATGCCACTGAGTAGAGCTGGAGTTTCTTTAACCGGGCAGCATATGGCATCTGTTTGAGCCCTTTGATCCTCTTGGTGAGGTAATTTTGGGGTCTTTCCAATTGCTGCAGGTGTCTGGTAAAGTACATCCCAAAAGGGGCATTGTACTCAATTATGGGCCTGATGAGGGATGAGTAAAGAGGCACGATGACCTCCCCTGATCTAGATGTGAATCCCTTCATGATTAGGTGGGCTATATAAAATGTTTTTCTAACCACTTTGGCCACGTGGTTGTCATATGAGAGATTGCTATCAACTTGGGTCCCTAGGTCCCTAATTACTTCTTCTGTACTTAATGGATTACCACCTATGTGGTAATTTGTGGGCACCTTGTTTTTGCCAAAGGGGATGACTATACACTTT
>NC_056750.1:266398945-266438945 GCF_019279795.1 Protopterus annectens
AGGTAAAGAGAAAGGGATAGCAAACCCTACGCAAAACGCCTGCTTAAGTTGAGTTTTTAGTTGAATCTAGAACAGTTCTGTTAGTAGAGCATATAAAATATTGCACAATAACTATCGAAATCAATCGGACATGGTTAGAAAAGATTGGGAAGAAAGACTGAATAAGCAATTCATACGGAAGCAATTGGAGGATGTATGTATAGCTCTCAAACATGTAACAAAGTGTAGAAGATTTAAGATTTTTGCTTGGAAGTGTTTGCACATATATTTTTTATACCCCAAGCAGACTCTAAAGAATTTCTATCCTCGGGTAGATGTCAAGCATTGGAAGTGTGATGGGAAAGAGACTACTGAACATATGTTTTGGGAGTGTAATGAGTTGGCAGACTTTAAAAATTCCCTACAGAGTACTCTGTCATAAATATTGTATGAGCAGATGGGTGTTACTGAGGACATGATTTTTTAGCTGGAATACATGACTGGAATTGCAAAGATATATTAAGAACTTGTTAAGATTAATTATTCTGGTGGTTGACAAAAAGGCAATTACTAGAAAATGGAAATCTAAGTCTAAACCAATTGTATTTGAAGTAGTGAAGATTGTAACAGAGATAAAAAGAATTGGAAGTAGGATCTTTAGAAAAGGGTAAGAGCAAATTACATAGACAAAATGGAAATCGCAGGAGCAATGCATGCAGAATAATGTTTTTAAGGAGGGATGAGGTTTAAGGGAAGGCAGGAATTGAACAATTTATGTAATGCTGGATTGGTAACTGTATAAAAGAATATGTAATGTACAATGTTTGTAACTGTGAACATGTCAATATGCTTTGTTTTCTTTTATATAAATGTGTGCATGCTTATGTCAAGTTATAATTCAATGTTGTGTCCTTCAGCTTTTCCTGGTTAGGGGTCGCCACAGTGGAACTCCGGTCCGCTAATGATTGGCAGTAGATTTTTACTTGCCAGGTTGCTGGCCCTGACGCACAACCTTCAACGAAGGTACGCCCATTCACAGAAGATGCTCTAGCTGAGAATCAAACAGGACAACGTCTAACTGTGAGGCGACAACGCTACCGCAGCACCACCACCGCAGTTATTGTAAAGTTATAATTCAATAAAGGTGTTAAAAATAGTAATGGGCTGGAGGGAGGGGCTACTTCAACAGTGATCACTCAAACATCTACAGTTATATTAAGTTTAGACAATTATATATTTATGACTGCTGCAGTAGCCTTAGCAATATGGGTAGAGTATCATGGCTTACACAGACTGGGAGAGAAAAGAATGAAGGTACAGGAGCCCCTGAAGAATGGCCCAAGCAAAGCCTGTCCAAGAAATGGGGAAGGAAATCTGGTTTGCAGTGTTTTGTAAAGGTATGCAAACAGGACCCAGTTACTGTCTCTAGAATACTTCTAGAATTATAACCCTTTCCAAAAAACACAGATGAAGCCAAGGCACAGATAGAATGAGCGAAGACCCTGACTGGAATCATCTTGTTGTAGGTATAACAAAAATTAACTGTGACACAATATGAAAATAGTCTGCTTTGACATAGGTTGCATTTTCTTCTTAACCTTCACAAAAAATGAACACCCAAATCAGAATTCCTAAAAGATTTAGTTTTGTCGAGATACTATTGGAGCAATCTGTGCACATCCACAGTATGGAAAGAAGACAGTGAGATGGGCAACTTGTCCCTTTAGGCATAAATGAAAAACTATTTTTTACAGAAACCCTAACTTTTAAGAAAACGAGACAAGGCTGACCCACCATAAGAACTTGCAACTCAGATACACTTCTTGCAGAAGTCAGAGGAACCAGTAACACTGTTGCTCCATGTTAAGAACCTCAAGTTGGCATAATCAGCTGGGTCAAATGGAGCAAGAGTTAATTTTACCCATTCAAAATTAAGATCCCAAGAAGGAGACACTTGTTTCCTAGGAAGATTTGGGCAAAATCCTTTTCAAAAACATCTTCACACGAGATTGTACTGAAAAAGGAGGATCCGTGGGCAGACATGTGGATATGGCTAACAAACGAACCTTCATGGAATAATAAGACAGGCCAAGGTATAGTACCCTTTGCCAAATGTCTGTTTTAATTTGAAGCAAAATATCTATACTTGGTGTTCCCCACATCTGGATCAAGTCCTGGAACACTACCCGATTCAGTTTTCATTTGTGAGGGTCTGTCCTGAACCTGGTCAGCTTGCCTGACACACCATTTTGCTCCAACAGTATGTAAGATGTCTGTAGAGCAAGACTGCACTGAAAAACTATATTACCAGGTTACCATGGCTTGTTTGCATAAAGGGCAGGATCTGGTTCTCCCTGTTTATGTACTACCTCACTGTGGTGTTTTCTGTATATACTTGTAATGGTCCTGGAGACCAAAGATGACTGTGTAATGGTTCTGGGGACAGAAGATGACTGATTGTGTTTTGAGCATTTACAAGTGCCAACATAGCTTTTAAGTTTGTGTGTTTTGATCTGTCTTCTGTTCCAAAGACAGAGCACTTTCATCCAAAGAGACACTGCTCCTCAAGCAAAGTCTGATATGTCTGTTATTACAGAATGTGCTGGAGCTGGAAGGAGAAAATAGCAGATCTGAATTTTGATAAAATTGGTCTCATCAGCAAAGAATTTCCATTCTCACAAATACAAATTTGAATTTGGAATGCTAGTGGATGTTTATGTTGGGGCCATACAGATGTTATGTAACATGTGAAGTCTTGCCAGAGAAATCATGAGAATCATAAATGCCATGAGACCCTGGAAACCTGATAAATTCCCTTGCTGAGGTAGTGGCCTGTGTGGAAAATCTCAGGAAAAGATCTAGATATAGACCTATTTTTCCTGTGGAAGAAAACCTCTTTGAACCGAGGTATCTAGGAGACACCCAAGGAAAACAATCCAATGAGAAGGACTTAACTAAGACTTCTGCATGTTCTCCTGGAACTCCAGACTGTGCTGAAGATCTCTTAGCCAAGTATGAGACTCCTGACTATTTGTAAAAGACTTTGCAAAGACAAGCACATTGTAAAAATAAGGAAAATGTAAATACCTTGCTATCTGCAGTAGGCTATCACTGGAGCTAGACACTTTGTAAATATCTCTGTAGCAATGGGTAGGTCCAAAGCTTAACGCACAAAAATGAAAGAATGAAGACTATCGAAGTGCACTAACACTACATAGCTACCCATACGACATTACAAGTATTCTCCACATAGCACAACAGGCATACATCCATCTACAGTAGTCTATTTTTGCTGGATTCAAACCTCCTCCCTCTCTGCTTACACAGTCTAGAGAGCATAGTATCAACAGACAGTGCCACAGGTTAACTCACTGATGCAGACACAGAAAACCATACACATTTGAAATTTACAATTACAGAAAAATTATGATTAGCATCTTTTAAATCAATGGTCACTAGAAAACACAAATGGGGAATGAGGAGTAACAAGTTGTTTAGAGAATAGTTTGAATTTAGGCACCATCACAATCTGATTTTGAACTGGTCTCCATGAATTTTCTTTCTTTGGCACCAGAAACATTTTTGAATAAACTTTTTCTCTAAGCTGAGGAGGAGGGACCAATTCTACTACCCCTTGATTCAGCAGGTGCTGAATGACAAGAGAGAGAAAAAAAGTTACGCACTTACCACAACTTTCCATCTGTATTGTCCACTTTCATTCTGCCTCAACTGTTAGGTTTGGATCTGATCCTCTGATCTGACTCAGCCATTACTAAAGCTCATGGCCACCAAAAAGTTCTCACATTCCTCCCTTACCCAAAATGCACTGACCCCTACCATACCTCAGATGTTGTTTGCTGTTTTACAAAAAGTATAAACTACTATTGTAACTTTCTGACAATGGCCATATCTGGAGTGCAACATTAAGGACAGTGGCGTCCTTATGATCTCTCAATCTTTTAGAAATCAACTGCAAGAAGGGTTGGGGGGTTGGTGGGCAAGAAGATGAGGAAGAATGAAAATGGACAACACAGATTGTATGTTATGTTAAGTATATAACTTTCTATCTGATGCTGTCAATTTTCATTCTATCTTCAACTGTTGGGACAGAGTCCCCAGCTACTTAAAATCTCAGGTGGACTCCAAGGAAGGATATTCCTGAGCACAGATGAGCTGACGGCTGCTCTTCTCCTCGAGACTGGATCCAGTTTGTAATGAGAGATAAAGGTCCAAGTCGGAGCTGCACATATATCGTCCATGGAAGTTTTAGATAGAAACATTGAAGAAGTTGCCATAGACCTAGTTGAGTGGGCTCTTAAAGGTTTTGTTAAGGTTAGATCCAACTTGTTATAGATAAATGAAATGCAATTCATCAGCCATCTGGCTAAAGTTACTTTTGCAATTGGTTTGCCCAATTTAGCATCTGCGAGGGACACAAATAATTGATCTGTCATCTTAATTTCTTTTGTTCTGTGTAAGTAAAGAGGCAACAGTCTGTGAACATCTCATAAATGCAACATATATTCCCATTTATTTACAAATTTAGGAAAGAAAAGTGGCAAATTAATGGACCGATTGATACTGGATTCTGACACCACCTTAGGAAGGAAAGAAGCGTTGGTATGTAATGTGACTATCTTTATGAAAGAACAAGTAGGGAGGGGTTTGGAAGACACTGCTTGAAGTTCTGAAATTCTTCTAGCAGAGGTAATGTCCACTAGAAAGATAGTTTTCCAGATCAGGAACTTAAGATCACATTTGGCTGCTGGTTCAAAGGGAGAATGAATTAAGGCCTGTAGTACCAAATTTAAATCCCAAGGTGGAGTAGGATCTTTATATGGGGTCTCAGCAGGAGTGTGCCTCTCAAAAATAGTTTACAGTTTAGTCAAGGCCACAGAAGAATTCTCAAATCCAGTATGAACATTTGAGATTGATGCTAACTGAACTTTAATTGCTGAGGAGCTAGCTCCTTCATTACAAACTGCTGCTAAAAATTCAAGTATACTTTGTGCAGGAGCTGAGAAGGGGTTAACATGTTTTTGTTGTGCCCAGCAAACAAACCTTTTCCATTTACTTGTATAAAGTTTTCTTGCAGAAGGCTTATGGGAAGATAAAAGAATATGATGGACAGGGGAAGAGAGCTTCAATTGTCTGGCAATTAACAGAACTGGAGAAACCATGCTGTCAGCTTGACATTGGAGGTATCCAGATGAATCATACCTGTTGGGCGAGACAGGAGGTCTGGCACTGGATCCAGAATCCAAGGCTGGTAAAGCAGATGAGGCCAAAGGAAGAGGAACCAAATCTACCAAGGTCAGTAAGGTGCAATGAGGATGACTTTGCTCTTCAACCTGGCAGCTTTCTGTAGAAGTTTTGGAATTAGGGGAATTGGCTGGTAAGTATAAAGTAGATTGGGCAGCCAAGTGTGTATTAAGTAAACAATTTCTCAGCAATTCTCCTGGAGGGGGGATTAGGGCAAAGTAGCTGCTGCATTTGCTGTTTATAGAAGAAGCAAAAAGATCGCAGCAAGGCTGGCCCCACTGACAGAAAATCATTTTTGTCACTTTCATGTTGAGGGACCAATTGTGAGGCAGAAGAATAGACCTGCTCAATTTGTCTGCTATCACAGTGGACTTTCCCAAAATGTGCATTACTATGAGAAAGTGGTTGGATGAGATCGCCCATTCCCATACTCTGAGTGCTTCTCAACACAAGGGCTAAGATTGGGTTCTTCCTTGTTTGTTGATGTACCAAACTACTGACACATTGTCTAAAGGGAGAGTGCCCTGGAAGGCCTGCAATGCTAAGAGCAATGCTCTCATCTCTAGGACACTGACATACAAATTTATCTCTATGGGGGACCAAGTGCTTTGGACCGTCTTCCCCAGGAAGTGACCCCACCCCCCCACCCAATCTGGGATGCATCCGTGGTCATTATGGCCTTGGTTTGAGGAAGAATTAAAGGAGGGCCTTGTAGAACCTGATCCGATTGAATCCACCACCAGAGGTATCATTTGCATGCCTGAATGATTCTCGTCTGTGCTGACATGCGCCGATAAAGAATTGAGCACCGTGTTGCTAGCATCCACTGAAGAATCCTCATACAAAATCGTGCTACAGGAACAAAGATTATGGAAGCTGACATTGATCCCAAAGCTTGAAGGATCAACCTGGCTGAAATTTTAATATTGAAATTATTTTCCTGACCTGGAATCTGACCGTCTGTACTTCTGAGATAGGAAGAGAGCAGTCTCTGATATTGTAGTGAAGACTGCTTCTATAAATTAAAAAGTTTGTGTCAGTTGCAACTGAGACTCAATGTATGGTTAGCCCAAGATGAGAAAAAATCTGAAGTACCTGATCTCTTGCTCTTATTAGTAGATGGCTGATTGGGGCAATAATGAGACAGTTGTCTAGATATGGAAACACTCAGTATCCCTGCAGTCTCAAGTGAGCTGCTACCACTGCCACGCATTTGGAAACACCCTTAGGGACTATGGTGAGGACAAAGGGCAGTGCTGTAAAGTGATAGTGACTGGCTCACAGCTGGAAGCATAAATACCTTCTGGATTGCCTGTTCATTTTTGTGTGATAGTACACATTCTGAAGGTCAATTAAGCACATCCAGTCATCCTTGCCCAGGAAGGATAGAATGGACTGCACTGTGACCATCCGAATGTTTGCATATCGAACTGACTTGTTCAAGATGCTGAGATCAAAAATTGGTTTGTAGTCCATTCTTTTTTGACACAAAAAAGAATCTTGAGTAAGTTGCAGATTCTATCTGGTCTGGTGGGACCTCTTAGATGACTCTTTTTCTAGCAGCTTCTGTATTTCTAATGCTGCTGCTCTTCTCTGACTGGGTGGAACATCAGGAATTTTGCATATAGTTGGAGATGGAAGGAAAAAGGGAGTTATACAACCTCTGGAAATAATCTTCTGCACACAAGTATCGCTTGCTATATCTAGCCAGGCTCTCTGGTGTAGGGATAGTCAAACCCCTCATTGCCTCCAGAGGGGGATAATCAGGCCTCCTTTCAGGAGCACTGATAGGGCCTGTCAGAGAAAGAATCTCTGGACCCCCTGGTTTTATAGTCCTCCTCTGCTGCGTGGGTGTCATCAGCTATTACAGTTCCCCCCCGACCCTTGGGGAACTATCTCCACATGTGTCCTGGAAAAGAACATGGGAATTTCTGAACATTTTCTGACCACCTCGTTGATTCCTAGAAAAGGATCTTTGAGGGGTAGAAAAGCATACGCCCACTGCAGAGAGGGTCTTTCCATCCTTTTCATACTTGGAGTGTGCGTCCTTCACTTCTGGCCAATCAACAAACTGCTATCAAAGGGTGCATTGACAAATGAGGACTTGAAAGGCTCTGTAAAATCATATCCAGGCATACCTCCTAATCGATATGCCTGTACCTGCTGCCCTTGAGGCACATTCAGCTGCATGCAAGATAAGCCTCATGGAAAAATCTGTCATGGATTGGAGGGTAGCCAACTGAGAGGCCACAGAAGATTGAGCCTCAGCAGTAATGGTCCCGAAAAGGGATTTTAAAAGTTTCTTGATCAAGTCCCTTTGTAGTCTGGTAAAATGTGCCAAACAGTTCAGTGACCCAACGGCAAAGGTTGTTGATCTGCCCATTGCCCTAGACTCCATTCCAACAGTGGAACTTTGTCTAGCAAGCTCCTTCTTGGTGGCCATCGCCATGACCATAGCATCGACGGGCAACCCCTTACTCCAGAATTATTTCCTGATAGGTGGAGCCATGGATTGGCTCAACTGAGTCAGGTTCCTTCCATGCCTGCCTAGAGACCAAATCAATGAGCTCATCGGCAAGCGAAGTAATGCAGGAGGTAGACAGGCCAGCTCCAAAGGCCTCCAGAAATACTGATTCCTCTGGTGAAGGGCTGGTGGAGGACCAACCATCTCTCTGCTTAAGGATCTCAAGAATGTCTCCAAATGAGATATTCTAGAAGTAATTATGATGACCTTTATCCCTCATTGAAATCAGTATCCTCAGTGACTTTATCCTTGAGAAGAGTCTAAGTGCCTCCTCTTGCACTTCCTCTTCCTAGGGACTTCCTTGGTGGGACTTTCTGGTGAAGTGTCCGAAGAGAGCATAAAGCCCTGCTGGGTGTTTTGGGGCCTTGAGGTGGCTGTCCCTGTTGCGCAGAATGATGTGGCTCTAAGCAAAGAGACATTTGGGAACCAGCTTGGAGATCCAAGAGAGCTGGAGCAGACTGTCCTGTCAGAGCAGAGAATACTGTCTTCACTACCTCAAAGGTAGATCGTTCTGGAGAGAAGGAAGACAGACTCTGAGAAGGCAGGCTTCTGGATCATTGCCTCCCTCAGCCTCAACAGCAATCTCCCAAAGGAGGAAGTCATAGGTGAGCTATCCAATCCCAAAGCTCCAAAGGATAGAGATGGCTCTGAAAACCTCAGAGTTGACTCAAATGCCTCAGACTTGACAAGGTAACTTCAGCTCCAACAGTCATCCACATCTGAATATGTCAGAGACAGTACACTCACAGAAAGCTTCAGATTTGAAGATAAAGGTATCTTCATATCTGAGCCAGACGGACCCAGAAGGTTCAGATCCATAGACACTGAAGCAACCGGACAGATCACAGAGGGAGCAGCTAGTGGTGGTGGTGTAGATGGACAGGCTTCCTGACCAGATAGGGCAGGAACCATAAGAACACCCCCATCTGCGCTGAGAGGAACCACCTCATCATTCTGTCCACATCTTCCACAGTCAAAGTCCTGGAAGAACTAGATGAGGCAAGGGATGGTGACCTGAAAAGATGTCTCTCCAAAAAAGGACAAGGAACCCTAGAAGGCACTTGGTCCAATGGTGGTGATTATTTTGTTCTTCATAGAATCTTTGGATCTGAAGAACTTGGATCTGCTGACTTTTTCATCAGATCTGAAGAACTTGGATTCCCTGATTTTTTTTTTTTTTTTTTTGTTAGATCCAAAGAAGAGTGGATTTGAAAACTGTCTTGGCTTTTTCTTTGGTGGCTCCAAAGATGGAGTCAACAAAGTAGAGGGTCTCAGAGACTTAGTTATAGCTCCTTAGTTTAAGTCTTGGGGGATTAAGACCCAAAAATAGCTTCACCAAATGTTTACGAAAGCAATCCCTTTAATATTACTTTATTCTTCTTGACATTCTTACAAAGTAACCAATCTTCCAGGAGATACTGTGGGGGCCCAAGCTGTAAACACACAATGTATGAGCATCTGAAAGGAGTAATTTATGCCCACACTTCTGACATTTTTTAAAACCGGAAGGCCCTTAATCAGACATACCGGCAACAAAAAAAAAAGGAAAAGAAAAAAAAACTTTTTTCTTTAAAGAGAATAAAGTGAAAAACAGTAATAAATCAATGGTTAAGAAAAATTACACTACCGTGTAACAATGGCAGAAAACAAGGAAAGATTTACCAACAATGGCAGAAAACAAGAAAAGATTTACCAACAATGGTAGACAAATAATTATACTAAGTATAAGAGGAGTAAGAGAGTAACACAATAAGATTTACAATAGAAAAAAGAAACTTAAAGAGAAATTCACACATTTTAGAAAAACGTAGAGGTGAAGCTGACCTCGTCTTTTTGTGAAAAGCAACAAACAAGATCTGAGGCATATTAGGGATTTGTTGCATTTTGGGTAAGGGAGGAGCTCGAGAGCATTTTGGTGGCCATTAGCTTTAGTAATGGCCGAGACAGATCAGAGGATCAGATCCGAACCCAACAGCTGAGGACAGAATGAAAACTGACATCATCAGAACACTAATTTGCTCTGTCAAATGAGGGGGAATCCCTTGGAAAGGAAGGACAGACCCCCCCCACTGCCATCTAAAACTGTGACAAATTACTTTCAAATTTGTCTGATACCAGAGAGAAAATTGGATATTTAGATTTTTTAAAGGATTAAAGGCATGCCAGGGTGGGAAGGATTTTGAAGATATTCAGATTTGTTAAACTTCGTCATTCTTGGGGATTCCTCCTCCTGCTTGGAATCTCCCTGCCATTGCTTTTTTAAAAATCTGCGTACCAGTAAATTGCCATCTCTGCTTACTTTGTGTTTTGTAAAAGGCTCTACAGGTAGCATTAAATCCCTTGACAAAGATGCAGGTGGAATGATGAGCACTCTGTGAAACTTCCTACATTATCTTCTCTCTCTCTCGCTCATCAGTTTTTCCAAGACCTCTGCAGCTGATGGTCCAAGAACTATGGCTGCCTCTATGGGAGAATTTAAAATTTCAATGTTAATATTCTCTGGAAGGTTTTGATTATGCAACCAAGCAAACCGCCTCCTAATAGTTCCAGTGGCAGCAGCCCTGGAAGTGACATCAGCTGAATCTTAAGCACATTTTTGAAGTGTGTGTAGCCACTTGAGAGACAGAAATAAGGTTATACAAGTATATCATTTTTCCCCCCTTGGGGCAGGGAACAGATGCCAAGATGTTCCTTATGTTCTCAAAAGAGACATGCATAAGGACTTCCAAGATGGCTACACATTGAGTAACAGCTTAATTCTGGCTCTCCCAGTTTGAAAACAGAAGATTAGCAGTGAAAGCCAGTGGACCTAGATTTTTGAGCAAATTTCAATAACTGACTAGTAAGTCCACTGCTTAGATGCCAGAAAAAAAATTATAAAGGACGTGGAGGAAACTCATCTACAAAGGTTGAAGTAAAAGACACTGGGAAAAAAATTCAGTTGATCAGAAAGCAGTGGAAGTTCCAGACATGACTTCCAGTAAGTCAGAGGAAAGTATAAAGCAGCTGCACACAGACCTGGTTAAAATAAGTGAAACACTGATGGAGTATATCAACACAAACAATAAAAAGCTAGAAAAATGGAAGAAGCTTTGAAGAGATATTCAGATAAGGAACTAAAAAACTCAGAGGTTGCAATGAAGAAAAGGCTGGCAAAATACGAAACTGCACAAGAAGAGATGTTTCAAAAAACTAATAGAATTAGAGGACAGAGCACGTAGGGAAAACCTTAGATTTTCTGCTGTACCAGAGATGCTGGAAGGAACAGACTGCAAATTTTATGAAATAAATAAGCAGCTGGAGTGGTATTCCACAACAAGAATTGTTGATTGAAGGGGAACATCACGTGTATGCTCCAAACATGGCTATGAGAAAACAACCTAGACCTTTAATAGTAAAAAAAAATGCAATCTTACCAGGAGGAGGAGTGGATTCTGACAAAACTGTGGGAGAAGGACAAAGTACTAAAAGCGGACGATAGTGTGTTTTTGGAGAATGACTACTCATTGCACACCAGGCATAAGAGGAATAAATGTATTCCATTATGTAGGGCATGGCGGGAAACATATGTTTGATTCAAATTATTGTACCGAACTATCCTCAAAAAATGTTCCCTGGAGCAACAAAAACATTTTTTTGCTGAAGTACATGTTAAGGAAGAAATACAAAAGTTTGTCCAACAAAAAGTGAGATGTGAAACACACATTCTGCTTCTTGTTCTTTTGGGGATGACCTTCCCCAGTGTTTCAACTGAAAATGACAGAGAAAAAAGCACAGAAGCTGACTAGAAGAATTGACAGTGCACTGGAGATTAATCAGAGACAAGGTTTGGGAGATGGAGATGAACAGAACTAGAACAAAAGAATGTGGAAATATTGGCTTTCTTGGACTCTGTTAAACTTGTAGGGGATTATAAAGCATATGCCCTACTTTATGTCATTAACATTTGAGACTAAAACCAGTAACCTGGAAATTGACAAATGTGGGATTACAAAGCAATAATTGTATTTGTGAAATGGGACAGAACAGAAAATATGGAAATATTGGACTTGTTTGGACTTTGTTAAACTTGTAGGGGACTCTAAAGCATACACTCTACTTCATGTCATTAAGGTTTGGAAAAATACTCAGGAGAGGTTAAGAGGGGGAGAACAGTTAACTAAGTAAAACTTTTTTTCTTAACACTATTACCTTAAGTGGTCTATGATTTTCTCTGCATGTTATAAAATTTTCTTCAGTTATTTTTAAATTTAATTGGGATACTAATGTAAACAGGTGCTTCTGTTTATTCTTTTTGTTTCTTTCGCCCTTCTCTCTTTTTTCCTTGTTTAATTTTAAACAGCTGAACTTTATTTGAGGTTAATCAGTCTCTCTAATTGATGGCAGGTTTGTACCCAAGACGACTGAATGCTGCAATTAAATCAAAATGTGTCTAAGGGTGTGCACACTTATGCAACCAGCTTATTGTACTTTTTTTTAACTGTTTTCCCCTAACAGATTTGTTTGTTTTACAGTTGAATTGTACAGGTCATAGGTCACATTAAAGGTGGGAAAAGTTTTTAAATGATTTATTGTGGTCTCGTTTTTTACATCACAAAAAATGGCATTTTAACAGGGGTGTGCACTCTTTTTAAACCCACTGTATGTTAAAAGTGATGTATAATGTTTGCAGCTACAGTCATGTCGCACTGTTTGAAATGTACATTTGCAACTGAGATTGTGTCGCTATGGTTCATTGTCATTTATATAAATGTAACGTGGTTTATGTCAAACATGATAATTTAATAAACATTTTTTAAACAACAAAGAGACATGTATAAACTTTTAACATATGAGCCTGACAACTGAGAATTCTTAAAATAAGTGTTGCAGAAGAATACACTTTTTCCCATCCTTGTCAGGAGAGGGACTGGCATTAAAAATGTTATGTACTCACCATAACATTCCATCTGTGTTGTCCATTTTCATTCTTCCTCAGATAATAGGTTTGGATATCCAACTTGGCCATTACACTAGCTTGTGGCCACCAAACAGCTCTTGAGCTCCTTCCCTACCCATAATGCACCAATTCCTAACATCCCTCAGATCTTGTTTGCTGCTTGACAAGATGACTGCTATAATACGCCATATCTGGATCTCAAGACAAAGGGCAGCCTTGTCCTTGAAGCCTCTCATTCTTCCAGAAGTCAGTCACTAAAAAGGATGGGAGGTGGGTGGGGGTGGTGAAGAATGAAAATGGACAACACAGTTGGAACATTATGGTGAGCACATAAATTCTTTATCTGATAATGTCAAGTTTCATTCATTCTTCAACTAATGGGACAGAGTCCTCAGCTACCTAAACTCATGGGTGGACTCTAAGGAAGATATTTCTGAGTATGGTTGAGCCAAAGGCTGCTCTTACCCTCAAGACCAGATCTACCTTGTAATAATTGATAAAAGTATGAGGATTTGAAAAAGTTGCAGATGTACATATATTGTCCATACAAGCTCTGCAGTGGAACACAGAAGAAGTTGCTAAAGATCTGGTTGAATGAGCTTTTAAAGATTTTGATAAGGAGAGATTCAACTTGTTATAGACAATTGAAATGCAATCTATCAAGCACCTTTATTTACACATTTTGGAAAGAATACTGGCAAGTTAATGGATTGCTTGTTGTTGATTTCTGACACCACTTTAGAAAGGAAGAATTTTGGTACACAACATGATGCCATCCTTATGAAAAATCAAATATGGAGGCTTAGAAATATTATTTTCCAGATCAGAAATTTAAGATCACATTTAGCTGCTGGTTAAAAGGAAGAATGGATTAAAGCTTGCAGTACTAATTGTAAATCCCATGGTGGAGTAGGGGTCTTTATAAGGGGGGACAGTACCCCTCAAAAAGGCTTTGCACAACTTAGAGGAATCAAGTGAAAAATTCTGAAATCCATCATGAAAGCTAGAGATTGCTGCTACTTGGACTTTTATAGTTGAACTGCAGCTGAGAAGGGGGCAATTTGATTTTGCTCTGCCCAACAAACAAACAAACCTTTTCCATTTAACTCCTGTAGAGTTTCCTAGTAGAAGGTTTACGGGAAGATAAAAGTATGGAATGGACAGGGAAGACCGCATTGACTGTCTGGCTATTAAAGGAATTGGAGAACCCACTCTGTTAGTTTGAGGCTTGAGATATCCAGGTGAACCATGCCTGCCAGGTGGGACAGAAGATCTGGAGTTGGATCCAGAATCCAAGGTGGATACTATAGGTGAGGTCAAAGGAAGGGAAACCAAATCGCCTGAGGCCAGTAAGGTGCAATGAGTATGACTTTGTTCTTCAACCTGACTGCTTTCTACAGGAATTAGGAGTTATGTACTTACCTTAACTTGGTATGTGTGTTGTCCATTCTCACTCTTCCTCACTGATGTGTTATGGATCCGATCCTCGGATCTGACTCGGGCGCATTTCCCAGACATCCGATCTTAATCTCGAACCCCTCCCTCTTCCCATATTGCAACACACTACCTCTAATCCTCAGATCAAGTTTGCTGCCTATGTTTACTGATTTACAGAGACAGGACAGATAAAGAAGAATTATGACTGAAACCTTCCCGTAATGGCCAATATCCTTCCAGAAATTATAAGGCCGGGGGATGGCTGGGAGGGAAGTTGAGGAATAATGAGAATGGACAACACATATACCAAGTTGTGGTAAGCACAACTCCTAAATATGATGATGTCCTTCACATTCCTCGTCACTGACTGGTAGAGTCTCCAGCTACATAATTCTTGGGAGGCTATCAAGGAAGGATATATGCCAGAGCACAGTCAAACCAAAAGAAAGGTTGGTTTCTGGAGACAATGCCCAGCTTGTAAATCATCACAAGAGTATGGGTATACAAACAGGTTACCATATGAGGGATCTCAAGCGAAAAACTGTGGTAGGAGGGTTGATAAGGTAGTCATAGAATTAATAAAATGGCTCTAGGAAGCCAAGGCAATTCTAAACCTCTTGTAAATGCATCAGAGAAACACAGCCAGTAGTCAAACTGACCAGGATTACATATGGGACAACTTAACTCAAACGGTTAGAAGGAAAGGGAAATCAACAACCGGTCAGAATTTCTTTACTGTTGGTTCCATAAAAAATTGACATAACTGACAATACAGACAGGATGATAAAACTGACTAACGACTATATTGATTCTTATTTTCCAACAGTAAAAGGAAGTTCTCGTGGAGAAGGCAAAAAAAATGGTCACTGGTCTGGTGGAGTGGGCTTTGGGAGCACAAGGTAATTGCAAATATTTTACTGAATAAATAATAGAAATACCATCTGTAATCCAATCAGGTAGTGTGACTGGACCCCGCCTGACCTAAGCGAATGGGTGAAAGGAGAGAAATAGTGGATCCGATTCTCTGAGGGTTTTTTTTTTTTTTGAAGCGTTCACCATTACCAAAACGACTTGGAAGCAGATCGATAGTTGAATTTATCTTGTGGCTACTTTAGGCATAAAGGTAGGGTTTATTCAGTTTAACAGTAGAGAAAATTTTGCCTTCTCTAACAGGACTAGCCAGAAAGGGGAGGGGGTGTAGCTGAGAGAGAGACAATGTTCCAAAAAGAAACCCAAATAGGTAATTTATTAATTATTCATTTATTTGATATTTGTTTACCCCAGTAGGCCAACTGGGTGAACAGAACCCATTTTCATTGGAGACTCTGGGAGAAAACCCCAAAGTATGCAAATATAACACTGCAAGCAACAAAAGGTAGAGGTTTTGAACCTGCTGGCTAATGTCAGGAATAATGGAAATGAGCTTGCACTGACTTACAATAGCTTGAAATAGAAACCGTTCTGTCAGTTTTAGGGCATGGAGATCAAAACTGAGATCCGAAATCCACAGAGGATATCTCAGATGAGAGAGACCACGCAAGATGAGTCCAAGAACTACAGATGAGGTTGACAGAGCTCTACAACTTGCTGGCTTTGTAAACACTCTGAGATCAATGATAGAGTAGTAAAAGCATAAAAAGCAACCTGGGGGCCAAGAGCAAAATCAAGCATTCCTTGGGAGTATCCCCAAAGGGAGAATTAGATAAAGGTATCTGCTGAATCTGTAGTTACTGGGGAAGAAGAAACTCGTGATAAGGTTGGCCCCAATGGCTAAAAATCAGGTTGTCAACTGAAGGGCCACTCAAGAGGAATCATACTAGACCTACTGATGGCGTCTGCCAGAGCGTTCGCCTACCACAGTACGTGTGCTATAGTTAGAAAGCAGTTCACAGAGTTCACCCATTGTCACACCTTCATGGTCTCCCTTGTACAAGGGGGAGGGTCATGTTCCTCCCTGTTTGTTGATATACTAAGAAACTGACATGTCATCACCCTACACTGCAATAGATAGAGGGAGGACATCCTGAAAAATTTGCAAGACAAAAAGGGGTGCAGCTGTCACCTCTAGGATGTTGCCATGCAACCCAGTCTCCAGGGGAGACTATGTTCTCTGGAAAAGGTGTCATTTGAACTGTCACTGCTACCTGGATGGCAAACGTATGTGATCTCTGTGGGGTGGGGCTAGAACAACCTGTCTAGAAACGCATTGTTCGATTGGATCCACCAGCATAAATGACATTAGCAAAGTGGTTTTATAGGAGCAAATAGGGGATAGTACACAAGCTTGCAGAATTAATCTTGCTGGTGGGGACTGGAAGTGATAGCAAGTTGCACCATTTGATTTCTAAATGATGTGATACTGTCAAGAGTCATAGATGCTATCTGATTTGTAGCATTCAAGTGAAAACTTTTAAAGTTCAATTTTGTATCAGTAACAGATTCGATGTTGCCAGATTTATAGTAATGCCCAGGGATCTGGAGCCTTAAGACAGGTAATCCCCAAATTGTAACAGCTGATACTTGGTTGGAGCAGTAAGGTAGCAGTCACTCAGATATGGAAGACACCTAAAATTCTCTGAAATGCAGAAGAGCAGTCACTACAGTCATGTATATGGAAAAACATTGTGGGAGCTGAGGCAAATCTGATGGTCAGAGCTCTGAACTTTAGGTGACTGGCTCCCAACTGGAAGTGCAAAAGACTCCTGGAGCACCTGTTTAACTTGATGCAATAGTATGTGTCTTGTAAACGTACAGAGTACATCCAATCATCCTTGTCTAGAACGGCAGGACAGACTGTGCCATATTATCCAGAACTTCACCGTCTACGAAGGGAAAAGGCAATAAATAACCTCTGGATAGTATGCTTATTACCCAGGCAGAGTTTGCGAAGCTGGTCCAGGAATCCAGGTGCTGTGTATAGAACACCCCCCAACTGCATCCATAGACGGTTAGAATCATATGGGGGAATCGGACTTGTCCCCCCTAAACAATATACTCCAAACTTAATGAAAGGGAAGTGGGACAGACTGGGACAGAGGTTGTAAGTTAGGGTGGTACATCACCCCAGAGGTAAACCTGTAAGCTGCCGCAGAGAAGAAATCCAGATTCCAAGGAGAGAGACTATCCTAGAGCCACGACTGGGAATGATGAGTCCAACCTCCCAAGAAGGATTAAAGATACTGACATAAGGAGAAATTAAAGAATAAATTCCAGCCAAGCAATGTCAGAAGTCAGTGTCCAATCTTGCCCGCAGAGCATGAGAGACAGGCCTTTCAACTGCACCACCATGCCTTCTGACAGAAAGAGGGAAGCTGTACCTCTCAAGAGTCCCCATTGTCAAGTAGGAAAGGCCATACGGAAAAGACCCAAAGGGCATATAACAGCCCATGGGTCTAGTGGAATGATCCCATAATGGCCATCTAGATAGGGTAATTTTGGCCAATTTTAGTTCCTCGAAGGAAACTAATTGAAGAGAATGGCCAGCAGCCAAAAACCTTCTAGGGAGGATGGGAGGGTTAGTTCTGGAATCCTAGCAGCAGGAGGGAAAAATCTCCATGGTAAGAAACAACCTGGGCCAGAAAATCACACTGGATAAGCACTTGTACAAACCCTGGAACAACAAACAAGGAGGCCTTTGGATCGGAGGGATGCTTTGGAATTGAAGAAGCTGTTCTGGCTCAGCAGTTCAAAGACGACTGATAGTAACTGCACTGGCTCAGTAGCTCAGATCGGAATGGGGTTCGGATCAGAGAAGTGTCTGACACTTGCCTGTGGTTTCCTAATCTTAGGATTTGAAGAAATTTTTGTTAGAAACTGCACTGGCTCAACAGCTCGGATCTGAGAAATGACTGACACTATCTTGTCGGATCCCATGCTTAGGATCCGAAAAAGTCTCGTTAGAAATTGCACTGGCTCAACCATGGCCCAAAAGCTTGGATTTGAAGGTGGGGGGTTGGATCTGAAGTGTTTTTTTTTTTTTTTTTTTTTTAAGAGACTGCACTGGCGCAACGGCTTGGATTCAAAGAAAGCTTCAGATCCTAGGAAACCCACGGTTGGTCAATAACCTCGGATCTGAGAACTGTTCCTTTCTCCCCACACAGCCATTATGTATCAAATCCTAGGAAGAAAACATTCACACAGATTGGATCTGAAGAGAGAACCAGGATCCAAGAGGAAAGGTCAAAGAAAACAGGACCAAACTATCAGATCTGTGGGGTAGTTGGGATATGAAGTAGGCTTTGGAAGCTTCTGATCCAAGGGGGTTGGCTTCGAGATCCTTGTTGGTGCTCTGTTTCTTGTAATCATGGGGAGTTGAGCCCCAAAAGAAACCCTTTTTTTTTTTTGGAAGGCCCTGAAGTCTGAATTGAAATTTATGTCCTTACTTAGTGACCTAAATCCTAGATCACATCAGTGGACATTTCTATGAAAAAATGGACAGTTGAGAGGCATGCCATTGCATAACAGAGAGGAACCGCAACAGACTCAAGTAGTTTCCGCCATCTGAAAACCTTAGTGCCCACCAAAAAAAAAAAAATAAAGGACTAAAACGGAAACTCGAAGGTCAGTGGAACGAGGCTGCGACAGGTCAGACTCCTGTGAAGCAGCAGGCAGGAAGGAAAGAAAAAGGCCACATTCTCCAATCTGCAATGGAATAGCAGAAACCCTCAGCAGATCAATAGCAAGCATGAAACCAGTACATATACATACAGCACTGTATGCTAAACAAACACAAAAAAACATGAAGGTAACAGTGCATCACTATCATGTACGCAAGATGGCCATCTAAAAGTCTTTATGCTGATGAACCCGTGTAACACTGGAAACTATAACCAAAGACAACCAGTTCAGAGGAAAAACACTGGAGTTGAACAGGAAGAAGCAGAGAACAACGGCCGGACGACCAGGCAAAACAAACTGAAACAGCATGCTCTGAAGAAGCAGGAAGGGAAAGGCAAACAGATACAGAAAAACTGTGCCCAAGCAATACAAAGAAAAACAGACTGCATAGCACTGCAAAAGGAACAACATAGAAATTCAAGTTTAATTCAAAGTCATCAAAAACTACAGTAATACTCAAGATAACAGGCTACAGATAACTTCGCTATTTTAGAAAAGGAAAAGTCTTACAAAATGGAAAAATGGAGCCAGTGGCAACTAAGGTAAGGACGAAAGCACAACAAAAAAAACTACAGAATGTTGTGTTGCATCTTTCGGCTTTTCCCGGTTAGGGGTCGCCACAGTGGAGCTCCGGTCCGCTAATCATTGGCAGTAGATTTTTACATGCAGAGTTGCCAGCCCTGACGCACAACCTTCAACGAAGGTATGCCCATTCACTCACGTCTCCACACAGAAGACGCTCTAGCTGAGAATCGAACAGGACAACATCTTACTTAGCGACAACGTTACCGCAGCACCACCATCGCAGTTGCTCTAATCTGCACATAACTTTCTTACTACAGGGAGGTTAAGCAGGAATCAAGGAAACACTCACAAAAATATTATAAATAATCACTTACCTGCAAAAAAGCACCGATTAAACCACTACAGATCGAGAGTTAAAAAATCCGTGTCTGGACCCTGAGGTGGCAAACAAGCTCTGAGGAATTAGAGGTAGTGTGTGTTGCATTATGGGAAGAGAGAGGGGCTCGAGATTAGGATGTGAAGTCTGGAAAATGCGGTCGAGTCAGATCATAGGATTGAATCCATAACCAATCAGTGAGGAGAATGAGGAAGACATCTTATTTTGGGAATTAGGGGGAGTCAGAAGGTAAGCATACAGTAGACCAGGGAGCCAATATGGAGTAGAGCATCCCTCAATGAATCCCCTGGTGGGGGGATTAGGGCAAAAAAGCTGCTGCACTCATTTAGGAGAGAGGCAAAAAAGACTGCAGCAAGACTGGCCCCACTGACTGAAAATGATATCCGTCACTTTGTTGTTGACAGACCGCTCATGAGGTAGTAAGGTGCACCTGCTCATTTTGTCTGCTATCATTTGGAGCTCCCCGGAATATGCATTGCTATTAGAAAGCAGTTGGAAGATATTGCCCATTGCCACACTCTGAGGGCTTCTTGACACAGGGGATAAGATCTGGTTCCCCCTTGTTTGTTGATGCACCAAACTACTGACATGTCTGTCTGGACTGCAATTGTTCTGATAGGGACAGTGTCTTGGAATGCCTGCAATGCCAAAAGCATTGCTCTCATCTCAGGAAAAAATTGATATACAAGTTGGCCTCTTCAGAGGATCAAGTGCTTTGGACTGTTTTCCCTAGGAAATGCCCCCACCCACCCAAGCTGGGAAACATCTATGGTCACTAAAGCCTTGGGTGGCGGAAGGATGAAAGGACGGCCTTGTAATACTGTTGCAACTGCATCCACCAGCAAAAGTATCTTTGGCATACCTGAGTTATTCTCATCTTCACTGACAAGGGTTGAGAAAGCATTGAGCATTCTATTGCTAGCATCCACTGTAGAATTCGCACAAGGTATCTTGTTAAGGGACTAAAATTATTGCCACTGGCATTGATCCCAGGGCTTGCAGATTCAAATGGGCTGAAATTCTCGTATTATTTTCCTCACCAGCATCCTTATCGTCTGCACTCTTGAAAGAGGAAGAGAAATAGATACGGTGTTGAACACTGCCCCTAGAAATGCCAGTGTTTGGGTCAGTTGTAAGTGAGACTTACAATATATAGTTATTTCAAGACAGAAGCATGCAATCAGGTGCTACAGACTTGTTTACATTAGTCGATTCCTGGTCGGAGCAGTAGTGAGCCATTTGTCTAGATATGGAAACATTTGGAATCCCTGCAGTCTCAAGTGAGCTGCAACTACTGCCATACATTTGATTAACACCCTGGGGGCTGTGGTGAGGCCAAAGGGCAATACTCTGAACTGACAATGACTGGCTCCCAACTGGAAGCGCAAGTACCTTCTGGATTGTCTGTTCATGTTTGTGTGATAGTATGCATCCTGAAGGTCTATCGAGCACATCCAGTCATCCTTACCCAGAAAGGGCAGAATGGACTGAACTGTCACCAACCGGAAATGTGCGTCTTGAACTGACATGTTCAATTCACTGAGATCCAAAATTGGTCTCCGGTCCCCTGTTTTCTTTGGCACTAAAAAGAAACTAGAGTAAGTCCAGGATTCTGTTTGGTCTGGTATGACCCCCCCCCCCCCGGATGACTTTTTCTTAGCAGCTTTTGAATTTCTAGTTCTGTTGCTTTCCTCTGACTGGGTGGAGCATCAGGAAATTTTCTTACAAATAGAGAAGTTAGGGAAAAGAGAATAATATAACCTCTGGAAATAATCCTCTGCCCCCACATGTCGTTTGTTATATATAGCCAAGCTCTCTGGTGCAGGGATAAGCAACACCCGAATGCTTCCAGAGATGAGCAATTGGGCCTCGTTTCAAGAGTGCTGAAAAGGTTGATCTGAAAAAGAATCTCTAGACCGCTGGTTTTGCAGGCCTCCTTTGTCACAAGGGCATCATAGTCCATTGTAGGTCCTCCCTCTGCTTCTGGGAGAATTATCGCCACATGTGTTCTGGAAAGGACCCTGGGTCTTTTTGAACCACGTTTTTCGACCTCCCCATTGATTCCTGGAAAATCCTTTGAGGGGTTGAAAAATGCATGCCCACTGCAGACAGGATTTTTCCATCTTTCTCGCACCTGGAGTGTGTCTCCTTCATTGCAGGGCCAAACAAAAGTGCTGTCAAAAGGAGCCTTGACGAACGAGGACTTAAGTTCCACAAAATCATACAGGCACATCCAGTCATGTCTCCTGATGGAAACACCTGAACCCGCTTGCCCATGAGGTGCCTTCTGCAGCATGCAAGATTAGCCTCCTGGATGAATTAGTCTTTAGAGTAGCCAGCTGAGCGGCTACTAAAGATTGAACCTCAGCAGTATCGGTTCCAGAAAGAGATTTAGAAATCTCTTTAATCAAATCTCTCTGAAATCTCAGAAAATGCACCAGATAAATTCAGCATAAACACGCTTCTTAAATCTGCCAATTGCCCTAGACTATCTGTTAGGAGATGGACAGTGGAACTCTGTTCAGCAAGTACCTTTTTTGTAGCTGCTGCCACCAACCATGGCATCTACTGGCACTCCTTTACACCAAAAATCATTTCCTGCTGGTGGAGCCAGAATCCAGTCTGGGCTTTTGGGGATTGGCTAAACTGAATCAGGTTCTGTCCACACCCGCCTAGAGACCAAATCAATGAGCACATTGGTGGGTGGAGTGATCCAGGCGGTAGACAGGTCAGCTCCAAAAACCACCAGAAATACTGATTCTTCTGCCTAAGGATCTCAAGAACGTCTCCAAATGAGATGTCATCGGAAGGTCATTTTGGGGACTCCTCTCCATCAAAATCGGTATCCTCAGTGACAGACTCTTCAGGACAGTCCAAATGCCTCCTTTTGTACTTTCTCTTCCTAGAGTTTTCCTGGGTGGGGTGATCTGGTGAAGTATCAGAAGAAATTAGGATACCCTGCAGGGTTGCCTTGAAGCTTTGACTTGGCTGTCCCTGTGGGGTAGAATATTGAGGCTCAAGACACAATGCCATCTGAGAAGTAGAGGGTGGATATGAGGGGGTAGGACCCATCTGTCCTGGTAGAGCAGAGAACACTGTCTTCACAACCTCAAAAGCAGACCGCTCCGAACAGAAGGTAGACAATGGAGCCGAGAAAGCAAGTTTCTGACCCGTCACCTCCCTCCTCTCTCAAAACAATCCACCCAAGGCAGAAATCAGAGCTATCCAGTGCCAAGGGTCCAAAAGGAAGATTCGGCTCCAAAAACCTAAGAGTCTATGCTAACAACCCAGATCTGACAGGGATGCTTCAGCTTCAAGAGTCATCTGGCTTAGAAGAAGTCGGGGCCGTTGCACTCAGAGCAAGATTCGGATCCAAAGAAAAAGTGCTTTCTTCGGATTCCAGCCACATGGACCCAGAAGGCTAGGATCCAAGGATTCTAAAGCAACAGGCTGGATTAGAGAAGAAGCTGTAATGGGTGGAGTAGTGCATGATCAGGCTTCCTGACCCGAAGGGGTAGAAGCCGTAAGAACTCCCATCTGAATTTGCACCATGAGGCATTTCCTCATTATTCTCTTCACATCTCAGGGAGACTCCTGGAGGAATGGGAAGATGCTAGGGATGATGACTTGGAGCAGCCTACCAAAAAAGGGAAAGGCACTCTGGAATGAACTGGATCCGAATGGGGGGAGTAAGTGGTCCTTGGTCGAGACTTTGGATCCAAGGCAATTGGATTCAATAAAGTTTGGATCTTAAGTTTCGAATCAGATTTCTGTATTTCCTTAGAAGGTTCCGACAAACAAAAGGCAGAACACTCTTCAATGGGTTTTTAGCTTTTTGTTTGGAAGATTCAGCCCTAGTGATGGCTTCAGAAAAAGAAGTGGTCAGCAACCCCTTTAATATTAAATTAGTTCTCCTGTCAGCAAGAGCATATTGCAAATGCTGCAATCTATCTTTAAATGATCTGGGTCCAAGTAGTAGATGGAAAGAGAATGGTCATCAGAGAGAGAGGCAATTTGTACCCACATTTACCACAGTTCTTAAATCCCAAAGAACCTTTTTCGGACATCTTGTGAAAAAGAGATTAAACCAAAAAATACTTTTTTTTTTTTTTTTAATATTAGGAAAGGACAGAACATGTAAAATACCGCCAAGGGCACTGAAGAAATTACACAAGTTGTAATAGAAAAGAAACAAAATTATACCAGCACTACTATACTTAGAAATACACAAAGTGTACAAGGGTTGGGAAGGAAAACTAGGCTTACCAACAATGCTAGGTAGAAATTTACAGTAGAGTGTACAGAAGGAGTTTAGTACAGTGAAAAAATATATATCAAACAAATTTTTTTCTAATACATTTCCTTTTCAAAGCAGATCTCCCACTCTATAACTAGAGAGCTGAAGGCAACCACGTCTAGATGCAAAAGCAGCAAATGAGATCTGGGGGATGTTAGGGATTGGTGCATTATGAGTAGGGAAGAAGCTCAAGAGGTTTTGGTGGCCACGAGCTAGTGTAATGGCCGAGTCAGATCCAGTGATTTGATCTGAACCCATTAGTTGAGGAATGAATGGAAACTGATAACATCAGATCCAGATGTTTAGCAGAAACTGCATTAACCAGGAAAATCACTCCTTGGCCTGATCTGGGGTTAGAAGGTAAAAACTTCTAAGACTGAGCAACTTTGTACAATTCATCTGCCTTGTTTGGGGCAAAAGGCTGGCTGTTTGGCAAGTTACAGGATGTAACTAAATGGATCCTCCAATGCTAAGGGAACAGGAGGAACTGGCAAAGGTTCAGGAAATTCCAGTTGTAATAATTCAAATTATTTCTTCACAGACAGTGGAATGTCATTATGTTTCTAATGAAAGACATTATTCATTCTGTAAATATCTTCAGAAAGAGAAAACTTCAAAGGGGCTGACAGAAGCAATACATTCCTCAGAATCTGTATCAGAAACCCGAAGGGAAAAAAGTTATCCTTTCACAATAATTTTGTGGGTCAAAATCTTGAAACTCCTCAAACAATGAAGAATCCCTTTTTCTACTGCCAGAAATAGTAGAACTGTAAGAGTCAAGAGCTTGATCTAACTCTGAGCTACATCATAGAAATATGCCTAGTTCCTTCTTTTGACGGAAATTTTTGAATAAGCAAATGCACTTTTGAGAGGGAAAACCTTCCTAGGGACAGGCAATCCAGTCTGGATAGGCAAAGAGGTATTCTCTGCTCTTTCTGCCAGGACGAACAAGTGGTTCTCTCTTACCCAAGAATGGTACTCCAACAGGCACAGAGGGCACGTCTAACCCCTACAGCAGAGGAAACCAAAGAAAAAGATAAATAATCTGAGGAGCCATAAATGGCCACAGTAGTCTCGCCCATCTATGGCTAAGGAAGTTTAGTAGCCTGCTATTATTGCAAAGAGTATTTATTACTTTTTTTTCCTTTCTTGGCTGGAAAAAGAAAGAACTGAGGACAGGTAGGTTGTTCCATTGTAAAGCTGAAAAAGATGCCAGATTCCCGGGGATGCCTGGCAGCTATAGTCAGTAAAACAATTAAATAGTAAAAAAAAATCACTTTTTCCACCAAAAAAAACCTAGCCCCCAAAGTAAAATAATACAAATTCTACAAAGGAAAACATAGTTTTAAATTACTAAAAAATAAAAAACACAGCAACTGCACGAAAACAGAAAAACTATGCAAAATAAACGTGGAGAGAAGACTCAATAATGGACTGCTTACACAATAAGTTTAGCGCTTTCATTCTCTTTAATAACACAAACTTCTTCAGAACTCTAACAGCACATCCACAGACATTCTTCACATAAAATAATTTAAAATAAATGAATACATAATTGGTTAATTGATAATCCTATGATTAGCAATTACAAACTTTTAAACTAATGCACCCAATTTAAAATGCAATCTAATAGTGAAGTCACGAATGAATTCATTCATTCGAATGCGAATGAAAGCGCTAAACTTATTTATTGTGTAAGCAGTCCATTATTGAGTCTTCTCTCCACGTTTATTTTACATAGTTTTAAATTAGTTTTATCAACTTTTTCCCACAAAAACAAAAAGCATTGCTCATGTTTAAAAGTTACAAAAAAATCATGCAACGGTATACGTAAGGAATTTTTCTCAGCATAAAATAATTTTACAGAAAAATTTCACTAAGTCATAACATCAAAAAAAATGGAAGTCCCCCCTCCCCAAAGGAAACTTATTTGCCCAGCAATGGAAAGCATTAGCCGATTGTCAATCTTTGAAAGCCCATATGAGGACCTCTCCCTAGAGGCATGAAAGCTCTTCAGGACTTGGCACCTAAGCCTCATTGTTTTCTTCAGCTCAGGTTGAGATGACTAATAGTATGGGTAAGTGGTAGTTTCAGTTGAAACTTTGGAAGCTGGCCAGCTGTTGTGTCCTTAGGATACAATTAAAATTTATGTACTGAACATAACTAGGCATCTGTGTTTTCTATTTTCATTCTTCCCCAATACGTGGATTTGGAACTGATCCTTGGATCCGACTAGGCCGCATACTCCTGATTTCAGGATCCAACTCTCAAGCTCCTCCTTCTACCCATAATGCCTTAGTCCATCCCCATTACCTCAGACTGAACTTGTTGCCATAAGGCTCAAAGTTAGACAGATATGAATAGCTAACAGAACAAACGAAGGGATCAAACCTGGAATTCTAAGTTCCAAAAGACAAAGTCCCACAGGTTTCTCCTGAAGACTGAAGGATAGGGGGATGGAAGAGAGGGAAGTTCAGGGAGAAAGAAAATGAACATCACAGATGCCTAGCTATGGTGAGTACATAACCTTTTAAATATGATGTTGTCCTTTTCATTTTTCCTCAATACACGGGACAGAGTACCCAGCTACACTGATCTTGGGTGGCTCTCATAGAAGGATATTCCAGAGTACTGCCGAACTAAAGGTGGCTGTATTTCTAGATATAATATCCAGTCTGTAATGAGCAACAAAGGTATGAGCATTGGACCATGAGCTTGCTGCATAAATATCAATAGATGCTCTTGATTAGAAACCAGATGAAGCAGACATGGATTTGGTTGAATGAGCCTTGGGTGGTTTAGGTAGGGGAATGCCTCATTGAGAATAGATCCAAGAAAGACAATCTATAATCCATTTAGCTAAAGTGACTTTAGCCACAGGAAATCCCAGCCTTTTTGGTGAAAAGGACACAAACAGTTGATATGATTTTCTAATTTGATTTGTCCTGAGAAGGTAAAAAAAATTAACTTTCTGTGCACATTAAGGAGATGAAGCATGTACTCTCCTTTATTCAAAAAAATTGGGAAGACTGGTAAATAAATGGATTGGTCAATGTTACTTTATGAGGGCACCTTCGGTAAAAAGGAATGGTTTGTCCATAAGGTAACTCTTATTTTATGGAAGATAATATATGGGGTCTTTGAAGAAAGAGCCTGGCGTTCGGAACTCATTTTTGCAGAAGTAATGGCTACTAAGATTATCATTTTCCAAGAAAGGAATTTTAGGTTTGATATTAGTTGAAGGTTCAAAAGGTTTTGGAGTTGAACCTTGGAGCACAATGGCTAGATCCCAGGGAGGTGAAGGATCCATTCCTGGGGGTCTGAGAATAAAAATGCCTTTTAGAAAAACTTTGCATAATTTGGAAGAAATTAGAAGTCATGTACTTAGCATAACTTGGCATCTTTGTTGTCCATTTTCATTCTTCCTCACAAATGGGTCTAGGATCAGATCCTCGGGTCCGACTCAGCCACTTGCACAAGAAGTCGGATCCAGTTCTTGAGTTACTCTCTCTATCCATAATGCTCTACTCTGTCTCTAACACCTCATATCAAGTTTGCTGCCTAATCGTTCACCTATTACAGAAATAGAACAGATATGAGGAAAAAAGGCACGAGGGCTCAAGCCAGGGAACTTAAAGGTTCCAATGTCATCTGAGAGATGCTTCAAGGAGTGACAGGGCTGGGAGCAAAGCTGAGAAAGAATGAAAATGGACAACACAGATGCCAAGTTATGGTAAGTGGATAACTTCCAAGTCTGATGTCTTTTTCATTCTTCCTCACAAATGGGTCAAGAGTCCCAGATATGCAACTCTCAGAATGCCCTACGGAAGGACATGCCAGAGCACTGTCAATCCAAAGGAAGCTCTGCTTCTGCAGACAATGTCTAATATGTAATGTGTAACAAAAGTACGAGTCTTTGTCCAAGTAGCTACAGTGCAGATATTGTCAATAGAAATTATTGAAGAAAAGGTAGATGAGGTAGCCATGGATCTAATGGAATGAGCTCTAGCAGGACATGGCAGTTCCAAACCTTTTTTTTTTAAATAAATCAATGAAGTACAATTAGCAATCCAATTTGCCAGAGTACAGCTGGAAACTGCCTGAAACTAAGTGGCTAGGGGAAAAGGATACAAACAGCTGATCATCAGACTTCCTGTACTGTTTTGTTCAGTGAAGGTAAAAACATAATTGTCTGTGAACTTCAAGAAGGTGAAGTATATATTTGCCCTTATTAGTAAAGCTAGGAAAGAAAACAGGAAACTGGATGGATTGGTTAATGTTAGTCTCTGTAGCCACTTTAGGCAGAAAGGAAGGATTGGTCTCGTAGGGGCACCCTGTCCTTGTGGAAGAAAATGTAAGGGGGCTTAGCCAATAAGGCCTGAAGCTCAAATTCTTTTAACTAAAGTGATAGCTAATAAAAAGATCACTTTCCAAGAAAGAAACTTCATATCACTTTTGTCTGCTGGTCCAAAAGTTTTCTGAGTTAATCCCTGAAGAACCACGGTCAGATACCAAGGAGGAGAGGGATGCTTTATTGGTAGTCCGAGGAGGAAAACTCCCTTCATGAAAGCTTTACATAACCTGGAAGACACAAGAGAGAGTGATTCATTTCCTGTGTGGAAATTGGAAAGGGCAGTTAATTGAAGTTTAACAGTAGAAAAACTATCCCCATCCTTAAAAAGAGTAATGAGAAAAAGGATGACAGAAGTAGGTGCTGAAAAAGGGTCAATATTCTGCTCAAAAGCCCTTACAGAAAACGTTTTCCATCTGCTTCTGCAGACTTTCTTGGTGGAGGCTTTCTGGGAGGCCAAGACAATGTCACAAACTGGGGAAGCGAGCCTGGACTGTCTGACTATTACTGAAGGGGAGAAACCATGTGGTCAGCTTGAGGCCATAGAGACTGGGATGTTGAAATCTGATGGAAGAGACAGAAGATCCTAAGTGGGTTCCAGTACCCATGGAGGACATTTCAAGTGAGACCAAAGGAAGGGGAACTACACCTGTTGAGACCAGAAGGGGGGCAATGAGGATGACTGAGCTCTTAAGCCTGCTTGCTTCTGTAGAAAGTTCGGAATCAGAGGAAGAGGGAAATAGTCAAAGGAGACCAGGGGGCCAATTGTGAATCAGAGCATTCCTCGGTGACTCCTCCAGAGGGGGGGGGATTAGAGCAATAGACTTGCTGCACTTGCTGAGGTGAGAGGCAAATAGGTCACAGCAAGGTTTGTCCCATAGCCTGAAGATCATGTTCACTACTGTTTGATTGAGGAACCACCTGCGAGGAGTCAGAATGGACCTGCTGAGTCTGTCTGCTGGTGCGCTGCTTTTCCCCATATATGCATTGCAATGAGAAAGTGGTATGAAGAGATCACCCATTCCCAGAACCTCACTGCCTCTCTGCACAATGGGAATGGGTTCCTCCTTGTTTGTTGATGTATCAGACTACTGAAATGTTATCTGTGTGAATAGCAATAGTCCCTAGTGGGAGAACATCTGGAAAGGCTTGCAACGTTAGGGCTCCTCTCATCTCTAGGACACTGATATGCAACTTGGTCTGTGAGAGGCACCATGTGCCTTGGACCATCTTTCCCGTAAAATGCTCCCACCCCAGTTGGGAAGCATTCATGGTCACTGTGGTGATTGGGGGAGGAAAGGAGAATGGGATGCCCAGAAACAGGTCGCCTGATTGTATCCACCAGCAAGCATGATGTCTGAAAACTGGAGTGAGTTTTATGGGAAATGATAGAGGCTGGTAAAGAACAGATCACTGTACCGCCAGTGTCCATTGAAGGATTTGCATAAAGAATCTTGATAGCGGGACTAGAAAAATGGCAGCTGACATTTACCCAAGAGCTTGTACTACAAGTCTTGCTGGAGGGGATGGATGAGACAGTACAGCCCGCACCTGATTTCTCAGTGATGTGATGCGATAAAGAGGTAATGATCCCACTTGAGTCGTAGTATTCAGTTCAGTTCCTATAAATTCCAGAGTCTGTACAGGAGTTAGATTTGATCTGGAGCACCTGTCTATTTTTATATAATAGTATGCATCCTGGAGATCTATAGAGAACATCAAATTTGGACTAAACCATAACCATTTAGAACTTTGACTTCTTTACAAACTGATTCAAAATTGCTTAGATCCAGAACTGGTCTCAGGTCCCCTGTTTTCTCGAACTAAAAAGAAGCGGTAGTAAGTTCTGAATCCTATGTGTTCGGGTGGGACCTCCTGGATGACTCTCTTGTAGCAGATTTTGAATTTCCTGAGCTGCATATTCCTTCTGACTGGGTAGAACATCTGGGAGTTTCTTCCTTTAGAGAAGAGGTGGAAGGAAAAGGGTATGTAGTAACCTCTGGATAGGATTCTTAGCATCTATGCATTTTTTGTGATATTTGTCCAGTTGCAAGGAAAAATTACTCCTGATGGACTCCAGAGGTGGACAGTCGGGCAACACTTCAGGAGCACTGATCGGGCCTATCTACCAGAGCAGGAATCTCTGAAGCCCTGGTTTTGTGGACACCCTCTGCCTCTTGGATGATGTCCACCACTGAAACCTCCTCCTCTGCCACTGGAGGAAGCATCCTTGCGCGAGTCCTGAAAAGGTCCCTGAGATTTCCAGAACCACATTTTCTTACCACCAAACTGGTTACTGGAGAATGTATGCTGAGGGATAGAAAACTTGATTCCAACAGCAGATGGTGTCTTTCCCTGCGCAGCAGGGGTGAGCGTGTCTTTCCCCGATGGCCCAAAGGAGGAGGAGCCATCAAAGGGGGCATTAACAAAAAATGCCTTGAAAGGTTCTGCAAAGTCACATAGCCTCATCCAGGTATGTCTCCTAATGGCTATGCCTGAATCAGTTGCTCATGAGCCACCCTCCGTTGTATGGGAGATCAGCCTCATTGATGAAATAGCAATGGACGAGAGAGTAGACCAGTTGAGGACAAACCTTCTTGAGATCCTCCTCAGACATGGACTCGGAGAGAGAGTGTTTGAAAGCTCCTTGATCAAATCTCTTTGTAATGGAGTAAAATGTGCCAGATAATTTTAAAGACCTCAGTGCAAATGTGGTTAAGGCATATATGGTCTTTCCAAACCTGTCCATCGCTCCGGACTTCCTGTTCGCTGGATAGACAGAGGAACTTCATTCCTCTAGCTCCTTTTTAGTGGGCGCGTACACAACTATGGCATCAACTGGGATTTCCCTTGCTTCAGGGAGGCCTATCTGAAGGGGGAACTAAGAACTTATCCGGGTGCTTGGAGATGGGCTCAACAGTGATCGGTTCCTTCTAAGCCCAGCGGTAAACTAGGTCAATAAGTTGATCCACTAGTGGAGTCACCAAAGATGTAGATGAGACAGCCCCAAAAGCCTCCAGGAACACCAATTTCTCAGGAAAAGGAGTTTGGGAGGACCAGACACATTTCTAAATGAGGATTTCTAGGATGTCCCCAAAGGAAACGTCAGGTGGCAATTGGGGAAATCCATCTCCCTCATCAAATTCTGTATCACCCGTGAGAGACTCCATAGGGGTCTATGTGCCTTCTCTTACACATTTTCTTCAGAGTTACCTCTTCTGCAGGGTGCTCAGAGAGGTGTCAGAAGAAAGGGGGAATCCCTCTGGGGAACACGTGTTGGCTTCCCTGAGCTGGCTGACCCTGAGGAGCAGAAATGATGGTCTCAGAGCTCAGACTCCATGAGGGGCAATGGATAGGAACAGAGACTAGACAGGATGGCTCTTTATACAAAGAGAAAGCCATTTTACTAACTAGAAGGCTGACAGACCAAGAGAAACCTCTTCCCTTCCCCCTGCCTCGGAGCCGAAGCAGCCAAAGAAAGGAGGTCAGGGCCAACCCCGGATCCGAGCCCTCTGGAGAGAATCAGACCTGAGCTGTCCAGGGCCAAGGTACCAAGGGGAAGGGAAGGATCTGATAAAGTAGGAGCTGAACCCAACCTCTTGGACAGACATTGTGCCAACCTTTCAGATCAAAGACCCATCCCAGTCCAAAGGTATAGGAGCAGGACTGGTCAGGGATACCAGCTGAGTCCTGGAAGGGAGCTTCCTCAGATCAAACACCGAACCTCTCTGAGATCTTGGATCCTGGGACTCTGAAACTGCAGGTCAGATTGGAGAAGGAGACAGTATTGCTTGGGCAGGTATGCTCACAGATCTGAGAAGGAATGGAGCTGGCAGGACCCCAATCTGGATCTGAGACCTAAGGAATCTCTGCATCATCCTGCACATGTCAGCCTCTGTCAAGCTCCTTGAAGACCCAGGCAATGTTGTGGAAGCTGGCCTAGAGTGTTTTGTCTGCATTTGAAATAACTGAGAAGGCAAAGCTGGAGACAAGGGCTTTAATACAAATTCCAGTGTACAGTCTTTACTCGTTGGATCAGAGGATCTGGGATCTGAGTAAATGGTGGACGGAAGAGGAAAACTGACAGTAGAGGCTGAGCCAGTCAGATCAGAGGGCTATTGGGAAACCGAGGGCAGCCCGATAGGCCTCAGATCCGACACCTTTCGTATCTTTTCAGACGGTTCTGAGGAGGTTTCCAGAGATTTCAGAATGTGTCTTTTTCCTTGGCTCCAAAGGCCATTGATGTTGATTTTGATGGGATTTGAGTCCCAATAGGAAGTAATCCTTTCAGGATCAGCTTGGTTCTACGGTCAGAAAGGGCCCTAGGATTAAAAGTGGCTTCTCTGACATAGGTTTCTTTGACATGGTAGGCAGCAGGTAGACAGTGAACCCTGAAGTGTAAAAAGAGTTTCAACACTAAATTTCACCTGAAGGTTAAAAATTTAAACTACAGTAAGTTCAACTTGAAAGAGTAAACAGATAGAAACAAACTTTATGTAAAAAAAAGATAGGAATATATATAAATCCAGAAAGAACACCTAAAAAATAAACTACCAGTGAAGTACCACAAGTGGTACAAAAGAAAGTAAGGAAACGGTAAGAAAGGAAAACCCTAACATCTGTGAACAGCTGAGGGAGGAAAAATGTTGGAACCAATTTTAAATGCAATTATAAAAAAAATAATACCAGATTTAACAGAAAAATATCATCAAAAAAAGACAATCTTACGCTTATAATTGGATCACCCATCTTGCAGCTATGGCACAAATGAGATCTGATGAGTTAGAGACACAGAAGAGCAGTATGGGTAGAGAGAGAAACTCAAGAAATGGATCTGAAGTTTTGTGTAAGCAACAGAGTCGGATCCAAGGACTGGATCCTAGACCCATTTGAGAGAGGAGAATGAAAAGGACAACATCAGATCCAAGGAATAATCTTCGGTATCCTGTGTGAAAATTACAGATAGCTGCTAAGTGCAGCTTAATAGCAGAAAAACTAGCTCCTTCTTTAAAAAGAAGGAGCTAGTTTTTCCTACTATTAAGTATAATTCAACTATTCAACTACTGCAGAAATAGGAGCAGAAAAGGCATCAAACAAATTTTTCAAACCCCAAAGGGAGAATATTTTCAATTTGCTCTTATAAACTTTTTTAATTGAGTCTTTCTGTGAAGATAAAATGATGGTATGTACAGGGGAAGAAATACTGGGTTGTCTAACCATTAACTGAAGTGGAGAAATCATGCAGTTAGCTACAGGGCTTGGATATTGGGATGGGTGAGAGGAGAACAGGGGATGGTTTCAGTATCCATGCAGGATAACAAAGATAAGATAATAGAAAGTGGAATCATACTGCAGAGGCCAGAAGGGGGCAATGAGGATGACTGAGCTTTTCTGCCAGCTTGCTTTCTACAGAAATTTCAAAGGAAGAGGGGGCAAGCATAAAGAAGACTGGAGGGCCTGACATGGACTAGATCATCTCTTGGTGACTCCCTCCGAGGGTGGGATAATAGCAAAGCACCTGCTGTACTTGCTATTGTGGGGGATGGAGAGAGATTGCAGCAAGGTTGGCCCCAATAACGGAAAATCCTTTCCGTCACAGATTGATTGAGAGACCACTCTTGAGGCATCAGAATGGATCTGCTTAATTTGTCCGCCAACACTCCGACTTTCCTTGGTATGTGCGTTGCAACTAGAAAGCAGTCTGAGGAGGTTGCCATTCCCACACTCTCATAGCCTCTCGGTAAAACGGAGTTTCTCCTTGTTTGTTGATGTACCAGACCATAGACATATTGTAGGTCTGAATCGCTATAGTCCCTAGAGGAAGAGCATCTTGGAAAGGCTTGCAATGGTAATAGGATTGCTTTCATCTCTAGTATATTGATATACAGATTGGTCTCGGGGGGGTGGGGGGGGGGGATCACATGCCATGGACCAGCCTTCCTAGGAAATATCCCACCCCCACCTCAAATGGGAGGCATCTCTAGTCACTGTTGCGACTGGGGATGGTAAAATAAAAGGTCAGCGTAAGTGAATGTTGTCTGACTGGATTCACCAGTAAATATGCCATCTGCAAATAGGAGTAAGTTTGGCTGGAAAAGATGGGGGTTATCAAAGAATGGACCACTGAACAGCTAGAGTCCACTGAGGGACACGCATAAAGAATCATGCCAAGGGAAGCATTACAATGGTTGCAGCCATGGATCCTAGTGCTTGAAGGATGGATCTGATTGGGGGAGATAAGTAGATGAACCAGAGTCCTGATGGTAAATATAAGATGACGTGGAAGTGATGCTATTTCTGTTGTATTCAGAAGAGTACCAATGACCTCCAGGCTCTGGACTGGTGTCAAATTTGATTTTGAATAGTTTGTTAATCCCTAGTAACTGGCAAATCTGGAGCAAATAGTCCCTGGACTGTTGAAGATGCTTAGAGGGGGGCAAGTAAGGAGCCAGTCATCCAGATCAGGAAACATTGGAATCCTTTGAGTCTCAGAAGAGCAGCCACCACTACCATGTATTTGGTAAACACCCTGGGGGCTGTGGTTAATCAAAAGGGCAGGGCTCTGAATTGGTAATGATTGGCTCCCAGCCGAAAGCATAAGTGTCTTCTGGACGATGTGTCTATTTTGATGTTATAGTATGCATCCTGAAGATCTATGGAGAACATCCAATCGCCCTTGTGAAGAAATGGCAGAATGGACTGAACCGTGACCATTTGGAACAACTTCTTTTTTACATACTGATTCAATTTGCTAACACCCAAAATTGGTCTGAGGTCCCTCACCTTTCTGGGCACTAAAAGGAAACACGAGTAAGTTCTGAATCCTGTTTGATCTGGTGATGGGACCCCACTTGAATGACTCTCTTGTCTAGCAGCTTCTGAATTTCTTCTGCTGCTGCTTTCCTCTGATTGGGTGGAATGCCAGGAGGTTTCTTCCTTTTGTGAACAGGAAGTTGGAAAAATGGAATGCATAATCCCTGGATATTATTTTTAGCACTCAGAAATATTCTGTTATGTTTGCCCAAACGTTTGGGTACAGGGATAATCGTCCCCAGACTGCCTCCAAATCTAGACAGTCAAGCAACACTTCAGGAGCACTAGAAGTATCTGTCTGGAAAGGAATCCAAGAAACCTTGCTTCTGCGGGCCCCTTCTGTCTAAAGGATGATGTCTACCATTGGAATTTCCTCCTCTGTCTCTAAAGAAGTTGTCCCCACATGGATCTTGGAAAGGTCCCTGAGATTTTTGGAAATCTCATTTTCTTACCACCCCTCTGATTTCTGGAAAAGAGTTGAGGGATAGAAAATTTGATTCCCATGGCAGATAGAGTCTTTCTTTCTTGTGCACTACTGGTAAGCATCTCTTTTACCAATGGACCAAATAAAGATGAGCTATCGAAGGGGTCTATATCACGACGAATGATAAAGAGAGTGAACGCTCTTTTATTAAACACTAAAAAATGAAAGCAGCAAATGCTGAACACAGGGAACAGCGATTTTTTCACCAGGGGAAAAAAAATTGCTGCACGGCAAAAAAAAAAAAAAAATAAGAGCACAAAATAAAGTGGGGGGGGGGCTGTGCCCACCACACACACCCTACTTAAATATACCAAATCAGAGATCCCACCACAGTGGAGGAAAAGGCAAAGTCCAGAAAACGGCCCAGCAATTTTTTTTCTCTAGGAAAAAAATCGTTGTTCCGTGTGTTTGGCATTCAGTGCTTTTGACTTAAGTGCTCGATAAAAGAGTGTTCGCTCTTTTTATCATTCGACATTACAATATAGACTCCATCGAAGGGGGCATTGATAAAGGACATCTTAAAGGGCTCTGCAGTCATATAACCACACCCAGGCATATCTTCTTTGCGCGATGCCTAAACCAGCTGCTCGTGAGGTGCCATCAGCTGTGTGAGATATTAATCTCATCAAAGCATTCAAATTAGACAATATTGTGGCCAGTTGAGAGGATGTTCTTTTGAAATCCTCTGCAGACATGGACCCAGCATGTACTTGAGAGTTCCTCGGTCAAATCTCTCTGAAACCTCATAAAATGTGTCAGGTAATTTAGAGACCTCAGGGCGAAGGTCGCCTAGGTAAAGACTCACTTTCCAAATCTGTCCAGCACCCTAGACTCTTTTTGGCAAGTGGACAAAACAGCTTTGTTCTGCTAGCCCTTTCTTAGTGGCTGCTACCACCACCATAGCATCCACCGGGAATCCTTTGCTGCAGTGGAGTCTATCTTTGGGAGGGGCTAAGAATTTGTCAGGTCTCTTAGAGATAGTTTCGACTGCATCTGCATCTGGTTCCTTCCAAGCCAAATGGGCAATTAAATCAATGAGTTCATCTGCCTGGGGGGGGGGGGGATAACTCAAGATGTAGATGGGCCAGAATCAAAAGCTTCAAAAAAATATCTATTTTCTGGAGAAAGGTTTTCAGAAGACCAATTACCTTTTTGGTCTGAGAATCTCTCATATGTCTCCAAAGGAGATGCTGTACTGTGATGATCAGGGAGACACTTCTCCATCAAACTCCATCTTCCATGAGAGACTCCAGTGGAGAGTCCATGTGCCTCCTCTTACACATTTTCTTCCAAAGAATCTCCTCTGTGGGATGCTCAGGTGAGATACTGGAAGAGAGGGGGAGTTCCTCTACAGGAACTACTTGGAAACTAGTTGGAACTGGCTGTCCTTGTGCAGTAGACCTGATCGACTCAGAAGTCTAAGCCGAGGGAATGGAGACTGGATCCGAAGAATCAGAAGGTGGTTCTCTAGAAACAGAAAAGGTCTTTTCCACTATCTCGAAGGCAGAAGAACCCAGGGAAGCCACAACCATCTGAGCCAGAGCCAAAGCTCTCAGCATAAGTAGATGAGAACCATTCCCAGATCTGTGACTTGAGGATGCAACCAGACCCAAACTGTTCAGGGCTCAGGCTCCGAGGGGTAGGGATGGATCCAACAACAACAATGGAGTCAGTCCTGGCCCCATGGATCTAAACTAGTCAGACATACCATCAGAGTTGAAGAAGAGAGCTTCTTCAGATCCAACTCCAAACTCCTCAGGAACTTCAGATCCTGGGGATCCAAAACAGCTGGATGGATCGGAAAAGGAGACAGATTAGTAAGTGGACATCGTAGGAAGGCTCACAGATCCAATAGAGGATGGAACCAATATGCCTTCCATCAGGATCAGACCTCAGAAATTTTCACATCATCCTATTCGCATCTGCTTCTGATAAACATCTGGAAGACCTGGAGTATGGTTTTTTAGGTTTTTGTAACAATGGAGAGTGCAGAGTTGGCGAACATGGCTTAATCACATACTCTAGCGCATGACTTCCTTGTGCGGTACCAGATTACGGATCCAAGGACCTGGGATCTGAGGACAGTGCTATTGGACTAGCCAATATGATCATCAGAACCAAGGATTTAGAATCTGAAGATCAGGTCTTTGGATCTGATGAAATCAGATCAGAGATGGTTTAAAGGTGGCTCCGATGAAGCCCTGAGGGACTTCAACAAGTAGCATTTTATGTGGTCCGATGGAGCTGACTTTGTATGTTTATTGGGATATGAGCCCCAGATGAAGAAGTTGAAGCAGCTGGTACAAGTCCTTTAATATCAGCTTAATGTGACAGTTAGACAGGGCCCTTGGATTGAAAGTAGAACAAAGAGAACAATTTGTATCCAAGTGGCTGGCTCCAAGGCAATAAACTCACTCCTTGTGGGCATCAGAATTTGGAATATTAAGCCCACAAGAAGTGCATTTCTTGAAATCTGTTGGTTTATTTGCCATGGCAGATAGAAACTGGCAGTACAATGACAAAACACAGAAAGGTAGCTGTAAAGTAATAAAAAAAAAACACAGTAAAGTTTTTTTTTAACACAGAAAAGAAGCAATTACCAATAATGGTAATTTAAAAAGGAAATATTCTGATGAAAGGGTAAAGGAAATACCAATTATGGTATGGAAGAGAACTGTTTCAAAATAGTAGGAAACAGAACTATCGCCTGCAAAAAGACTAAGAGGGAGGATGGAAATGGAAAGCAATAATTAGAAAACTTTTTTTTTTTTTTTAGAAAAGTGTTAACTCACAGAAAGACACTTATTTATGCTTGACAGAGGAAACTGTGTCTGAACATGATGGTGGCAGATGAGATCTGAGGTAATGGGGATGGACTAAGTAGAGTGAGGAGCTTGACAGCTGGATCCTAAAGTCTGGCGTATGTGGCCCAGTCGAATTTGAGGATTGGATCCAAACCCATGTGTTGAGGAAGAATGAAAAGGACAACATCAGAGCCTATATTAACTAAGGCTGCTTGCAGCAGTGATCAGTGTGATGAAAATCCCTTTTTCCTTTTTTAATAGGCATTCACCTCTACATACAAATATATTTGAGTAAAAAAACATTTGTACCTTCCTTCCAAGCCCTGATGAATAAAGGCAAAAACGACTATGATTAAGAGAGGACAGAGAGAGAAGTATTTTTAAGTAAGTACCGATTAAAGTGCAGCCTCAGAATTTTTTTTTCCTGCTGTAATGACTGAGCCTGGGCCCTGAAGACTCATCCAGAGATGCGGGCAACAACCTTTTATGTTTAGTTTAAACTTAGCAGGACTGAGGATTAAACATGAAATTAAATTGTTTGGTAACTAATACCAGGAATAGAAATACAAGTTCTAAATGGATTATAGTAAGGGATCTATTATCAAAATTAGTAATATTTACAAAGGAAAGTGGCGCTGACAGTCATTCTCCAGCAGCTCAGTCTCTGCTGCATACTGTTGAGCCCCAGTTTACCCAATTGCACTCGGGTGACTAAGAGCAGTACTTCAGACTCCATTTGGTAGCAAGGAAGTGGGGTGCCTCTTTTTGCACAAATGGAATGTCCCCCTTTTTGAGTCCTCTGCATATTTGAAACATAGCAATCACTATCAAAAGTATAAGAGCTTTTGCCTTTATGAATTGTGTTATACAACAAATAAAAATTCAAAAAAAGCTGTTGGAAGACAAGAGGGCTTATTGTTAGTAATTGTTGGTTTTGGAACATAGGAAAGTCTTTTCTGTCCTAGTGTAGCATGGTATGTCTTTCTTGTAAGCACTTATTCAACTTTCTGGTGTTGAGAATACTCAGTATGTTATAGCTGAGTCGATGGCAATAATAGCAGATTCTGTGGTTGCGGTTCTACTGCAGACTCCTGAAAGAAATAGATGATCTGTATGAATGTGCACAGTTAGCATTCAGCAGAAGCTTACAGTATTAGGCTTAGGGCAAAACTCTTACGTTAATTATGGGAATTCTGTCTCACTTGTCAGCATTGTTAGGTTGGGTATACACTTCAGGACTGGGACTGCTACGAGAACTTCTCAGTTTATTTAAAACGAATACCTTCTAAACCTATGCAGAATTTGTCCAGTGAAAGAGTGTAGCACTTTTCCAACATTTCTGCAAAAACTCTTTAGTTTATTAAATTCCTCCTGCTAGTGAGTAAAGCTAATACACTTTGCCACCAACAAAGCAATTTGTTTGATTAATTGATTATGCTCTTATTTCGTGTTCATTAATCTTAATATGGCTTACAGACTGATTTTACTAAATGTTTGTTTTTAATGTGTAAATCGGCTGTTTTTTTTTTTTTTTTTTTTAATTTATTTAGAGCTGAATAATACTGGTGATG
>NC_056750.1:266443945-266476445 GCF_019279795.1 Protopterus annectens
AAAAGGAAATCTTGGGATAAGGAATTGTTAGATATTCAAAGTAAATTAGACTCTTATAAACATAATAATAAAGAAAATATTATGGACAAGAAAGTTATTGAAGAAATAAACAAACTAAATGAGAAATACAAAGAAATTTTAACTCATAAAGTTAAAATAACTTTAGAGAAATACAAGTTTTGTCTTATTCAATAAGCCCCAAATACTTACATAGACTTAAAAATAAAACAAAAAGGTTGAATAAACAAAACCATATCAAAGAAATCTTTTCTCTAAGGAAAACGAAGAATGTTTCTAGTATACCAGAAATACTAGATGAATTTAGAAATCACTTTCACAAAATTAACCATAATAATATTAACATGGAACCTAAAGATAAAATAAAGGAGTTTATAACCACAAATATGAATAAAAAGCTTAATAAACAACAGATTAAACTATTGGACAAGAGTATTTCATATACAGAAGTTATTACACAAATAAATAAGCTTAAATCAAACAAAGCACCAGGTAATGATGGTATTATACCAGAGATATATAAAATCCTTTCTAAAAATACATATTCATTAATACATAAGGTTTTTATTTTGGCCCAAACTGAGTTAATAACCCCCATCTTGGCAATATACATTTATTTGCCAATTTTAAAACCTAATAAAGATCCAACTAGATGTTCTTCATATCGCCCATCTCATTACTTAATGTTGATTATAAAATGTTTATGAATATCTTTGCTGATAGATTGAAGACAATCATTCCGGCATTATAGATATAGATCAGACAGGCTTCATTGTAAATAGAAATACTTTTGATAATATAAGAATAACTTTAACATTAATAGATTTTGCAAATAGGAAAAAGAAAGATTTAACACTTATTAGTCTTGATATAAGTTCAGCATTTGATTCAGTAAGTTGGGACTATCTGTTTACCTTAATGAAGTGCACAAACTTCTCGGATGCATTTGTAAATCTAATTGAACATTTATACAAAGGAACATTGGCTTATATTAAGGTAGGAACATATGTTTCACAAAAAATATCCATTCTTAAAGGTACAAAACAAGGATGTCCACTTTCTCCACTATTATTCACTTTAGTAATGGAGCCTTGGGCTAATTTGATCAGAAACAGTACTGACATAGAGGGTTTTGAAATAGATGAAAATACAACATCCAAAATTCAACTTTTTGCAGATGATGTTCTAATTACATCAGCAGGATCTAATTATTCTATACAGTCTCTATTTGATAACATGATGAATTTTAAAAGTATTTCTGGTTTAATATTCAATGAAGAAAAACCTAAAATACTACCTATATATACACGAAAAAATATTCTCATTAGTGATTTTACTAAATATGTACCCAATTCAGGTCAGATAACTTATTTAGGTATAATACTATCTAAAGATATTAAATCTATTATATATATTTATAATACCTGTTTTCTTAATATACAAAATCTTTTTAATACCTGGAATAATATGTTTTTTACTATGGAGGAGAGACTTACAATTATTAAAATGATAATATTCCAAGATTTTATACTTAATACAATCAAGAATACTTCCACCTACAAAAATAATTATCAAGAAACTGAACACACTAATGTTAAATTTCTTATGGGCACCTAATAGACCTAGGATTGCATTAAAGAAACATACTAATAGCTGGTCTCAAGGGGGTATTTCTTTTCCAGACTTTAATCTATATACTATCTCTTCTATTGTAAAAGTTATTACTTTATTAATAGATCAGTCATATGTCACAAAATGGAAAGATTATTGGGAGCTAATTAGTATACACTTCATGAAAATCTCCTTAACACATAAAAATATGATTGTAAATAACTCCATGTTATGGTTACTAAAGGAATTTTGTACTTCACTTATTACACCTAAACATATGGTTTGTTACCCATTAAATATTATTATTAGTTATCGTAACTTTATATTCATGCACCCTAAGTATAGGGAATGGAATTTTATTGTATTTCCTATAATGTATACTCAGGGTATGCTTTTGTCATCTACTTCTGAAGGAACTCATTTAGCTATAGATAATGATCTAAAGTACTGGTATCAGTTGATATCTGATAATAAAGTTAAAAATCTAGATTTCTTAAAACAAGAATTTGATCTAAGAGAAACTTGCTGGTTAGAGGTTCAGACCTTTAGACAACACCTCATTAATAAAATAGAGTTAATGTCTATAACTGTTAAATAATCTATTCCAACACTGATTGATTACTTGATATTGAATTTACAACATAAAGTTTCTGATAAAGGTAAACTTTCATACATACATAAAGTTATCAGACAAGAAACTTTTTACAGTGTAGATTCATACTGGAATTATTTCACTTCTATTAATGGGGACCCACCAAATCAACAAGATAAACAATATATATTGGAATCTGCTTATAGAACTACGTCTTCCATTGTCTGGAGACTTTATACATGGAAATTTTTACATAGATCTTTTTATACACCTTTGATGATGAATAAAATAAATAATAAAGATAATCTATGTAAGAGATGTAATGTAGAAATTAATGCTGACTGGGCTCATATGTTTTATGACTGTATAAAATTGAAAGAATACTGGAAGTCAATTAATGAATTTTTGCAGGCTCTTTTTACAGATAATTTCATTATTTCTAAATCTCTTATATTATTCAACACACCTGTACCTCAAAGTGTTAAAAAGGTTAAGCTTCCGTTGTTATGGTCTATTCTAGCAGTGGCTAGGAAAATAATAACTAGAAATTGGATTTCAGATACACCTCCTTCGTTCAATGAATTTAAAAATGTTATGAATATAGTGTGCCATATGGAAATAAACACAATTAGGACTAGAACAAATAGAAAAACATCTTATTTTATTGTATGGGATAATTTACAAAATTTGTTAAAAAAATTTTAATTTCAATAGCATGGTATTTTAGTTTAATTAATTGATCTGATTGTAGTGGATGTCTTTGTAAATACTTTAGTTGCTTTGTTGAATATTATAATAATACCTATTTTTAATTACTTGTATAAAATTGTTATGATATTTCTCTTATATGTTAAAACAATAAACCTGTTTTGAAAAGAAAAAAAAGAAAATGTCTGACAATTCAAAACTTGTTACTCTAGCAACATTCTAAATACAGAAGAGCAATATTTAATATCTGTCCTTGATTTTGGGTCTCTGTCCCTGACTCTTGAGCTAAGGAGACAGAGAGGGCACAGTAAGATTGTAATGGGATGCACTGTATGTTTTTGACAGCAACTCATTCATTTGACCATACACAGACGTCTGATGTATACACAGTTATACAAGTGGCTGTAACAGACAGGTTGTAATTGATTGCACAGTGAGAGTATGAAAATAAGTCTGAAATACAGCACTAGGCCATTATTTATGTATCGATTCATTCATTTGATTGAAATCAGGTATGCGATGCACAGTCAGCAAACTGGCTGTAGGTGTTCAGTGTGAGGTTTGGCTGTGCAAGAAAATGAGGTAGCGCCCTGCTGGAAAATGTACACCAAAACCTCAAGAACCGCAGGGACAGGGGCTGTGAAATGGTCCAAATCCCTTTGAAAAGCCCAGATAGAAAAGCGTTTTCATTTGTTACGGTACAGTTTTCTGGTGGACGATTTTTGAGCTGCCACCAGAATACTCTTGACCGGAGAAAATAGATCAGGAGTCCCAGCAATCAAGGGAACTGGAGCAGCCAAGCAGTAAGCTTCATACTGACCAGGGTTCTGTGAGGGACCCTCGAGGGGTGCGAGATGAGATCTGGTATCGGATCCAAGATCCACAGAGGAACTATCAGATGAGATCAGAGGAAGGGTAACCAGACTTGGCGAGGCCAGAATGGGGCAATGAGGATTACTTTGCTCCCCAACCTGCGAGCCTTCTGGAGGAATTTTGGTATGAGAGGTAATGGAGTATAAGCATAGAGAAGACTGGGAGGCCAAGCATGGATCAGAGCATCCCTGGGGGATTCCCCCTGTGGGGGGGATCAGAGCGAAGAACTCCTTTCACTTCACATTGGAGGGAGATGCGAAGAGATCGCAGCAAGGCCGACCCCACTCGAGGAAGATCTTCTCCGCTACAGAAGGATTCAGAGACCACCCGTAAAGCATCAGAATAGTCCTGCTCAGTTTGTCCGCCAGTATGTTGGATCAACCCGGAATGTGCATTGCTACCAGAAATCGGCTGGTGAGGATCGCCCATTCCTACACTCTCATAGCCAAGTGACAGAGGGTAAAATCTGGTTCCTCCCTATTTGATGATGTACCAGACCACTGACATGTCTGTCTGAACTGCAATGGTTCCCAGAGGAAGAAGGGCATGAAGGGCCTGCAAAGACAAAAGGACCTGCCTCATCTCTAAAACATTGATATGCAAATACGTCTCATTCGGGGACCAAGTGCCTTGGACTGTCCTGCCCGAGAAATGCCCCACGCACACTAGCTAAGAGGCATCCGTGGTCACCATGGCTTGGAGGAGGGGCAGGAATAAATGTTAATTCCTCAACTAATTCCGAGGAGCATATCCACCAGAGGAGGGACTTCCTGCAAGCGTTGCTTATATGAATTGGATGCGTCAATGGCAGATCTAATAATGACCACTGGACTGCCAGTGTCCACTGTAGTACCCGCATATGCAGACAAGCACAGGGAAGAAGAGTAATGGTGGCTGCCATGGAACCTAGGGGCTCATAATACCGCCTCAGCTGAAGGAAGATGAGACTGAAAAACCACGAACACATGCAGTCTTAAGCTTCGTACTCTCTCTGGAGTTAGAAAAACTTTGGTTTGCAATGTATCTATCCTTGCTCCAATGCAGTCCAAAACCTGGACTGGATCTAGGGAAGACTTGGATGTGTTGATTGCGATTCCCAGAAAGTCTGACAGTTTCAGGAAATAGTCCTTGGCCTGACAAAGTATACACTTGGTGGGAGCAGCAAGGAGCCAATCGTCCAGGTATGGAAAGTCCTACATTCCCTGGTGCCTCAGGTGAGCTGCTACTACTGCCATGACCTTGGTGAACACCCTGGGGGTTGTGGTGAGACCGAAGGGTAGGGCTCGAAACTGATGACTGTCCCCTAGCCGAAAGCGGAAGAACCTCCTGGAGCGTCTGTGCATCTTTATATGGTAGTACGCATCCTGGAGGTCTATGGAGCACATCCAGTCGTTCTCCTGCAGGTAAGGCAGGATGGATTGTAATGTGATCATCCAGAACTTTTCTTTGGCAACTAACAGGTTCAGGGTGGAAATATCCAGAATCGGTCTTAGGTCCTCTGTCTTTTCAGGCACCAAAAAGAACCTGGAATAGACGCCCGATACAGACTGATCTCTGGGGACGGACTGGATGACTCATTTTCTTAGCAGCTTGTCTATTTCGAGTGCTGCCACCTCCCTTTGCGTGAGTGGAACGTCTAGGAGGTGTTTCGGGGAAATGGGAGGAACAACAAAGGGGATGGTATAACCTCTGGATATGATGTGAAGCACCCAACAGTCTGTTGATACAGACTCCCATGCTACCCGGTGCAAAAAAAGACACCCTCCAGAGCAGTTGGGCAACCCCTCAGGGCTGCTGCACGGGCCTGTCTGTAAAATTGCTAGACACTGCAGTCATTGACTAGTATCAGATATGAGAGCTTCAAACTTTATCCTTCAGAAAATGTCTGACAATTCAAAACTTGTTACTCTAGCAACATTATAAATACAGGAGAGCAATATTTAATATCTGTCCTTGATTTTGGGATCTCTGTCCCTGACTCTTGAGCTAAGGAGAGAGAGAGCAGAGTAAGATTGTAATGGGATTCCCTGTATGTTTTTGGCAACAGTGAACTGAAAAGTGTTCCTGGGCCGTTATTTGGGAACTCAGTCATTTGACCATACACAGATGTCGGATGTGTACACAGTTATACAAGTGGCTGTAACAGACAGCCATTTGTGCGTATGAGGGGTTGTAATGGATTGCACAGCGAGTATGAAAATAAGTCTGAAATATAGCACTGGGCCATTATTTATGTATTGATTCATTCATTTGACTGAAATCGGGTATCTGATGCACAAACAGTCCGTAAACTGGCTGTAACTGTTCAGTGTGAGGTTTGGCTGTGCAAGAAAATTAATTCACCTGCTCTTGCTTTGCAGAATTAGTGTGCATGTGTGTTAAGAAAACTTGAATACTTTGTGATGGTCATTTTTAAAAAGACAGATACCTGTGATGCACTCAAAATGACTACTTGATGGGTGCAGTGCCTGTTTTTAAATAGCGCATTTCTGATCTAGAAAATTTTCTGATACTGCTGTGTTACAATTTACCCAAGACATTATAAAAAATATTTTTGTATTTTCATTTGGTCTGACTTTTCTTTTAAGATAAGCACCATATTGCCAATGAACAGAAGGTAAGTAACAGCTGACCTGTTTCTATTAGACTTGGAATGCTGTACAAGCTAACAAATGCATCACTTTCTTCCCTGAGTGGTTACCTACTGAGTTCATTTCAGACATGAAAAGCTGCATTTTCTCAAAATAGAGTGTGATTTTGCCTTCGGGGTTTAACACAAATGTTTTCTTCACAAAAAGACTAACATTTATACAAGACACTATAATAAAACAAAAATGTTTTTTTACTAAAAAGTAAAAACAAATAAAAATAAAAAGTAGCTGTGCCCTGCCCATCTCTCCAACTCAGCTACCCACCATGAATATGCATAATATGTGTTATTTTAACTGTCCTTGAGACAGACATCTCAGATTTTCAGGAGCTTTGCACCAGATTCTGTACTTTGGATGCTCAAAAATAAGCCTGCAGTGTGTGGTGAGATATCGAATAGTGGCTTCAGAGATGCCTAGGGGGGAGAGACTTGAAGAAAGCTTTTGTGCTGATTGTTGCCCAAGTAAATGGAGATCCCTTACTGGGACCCCAATGGAGATATGGCATAATCATAAAGCACCTGTCTAAGTAAAACTTACTATAACAGTAGACATTTGAATAATCACTGCTGCCATAACCTTAGCTACATGGATTACGTCCTGCCAAGGATATAACAGCCGTCCACCTTCCAAAGTTTGAAGCCACCTTCCACAAGGCCAAACTACCAGGCAGCATGAAGTGAGCCGAGTAAAATACAAATCTGGGTGTCAATCCCTTCAGAGCTTACCAGAGTATAGGCAAAGAGAAAGAAATAGGGGGATCCGAAGTGAAAGACCAGCACTAGTAGTAGAGTTTTTAGTAGAATCTAGAACAGAAGCTGCTGTTAAAAAAGAAATATTAGTAGAGCATATAAAACATTGCAGGATAACTATAAAAATCAGAGGAGGTTAGAAAGAATTGTAGAGAGACTACATAAGCAATTCACAAGGAAACAATGGTGAATATATGTATGTCTCCTAAATATGCAACAAAGTCTAGAAGATTTAGGATCTTTGCTTGGAAGTGTTTACATGGGTATTTTCATACCCCAGGTCAATTCCAAATAATTTTTCCACATGTAGATAGCAAATGCTGGAGGTGTGATGGGGAAGAAAGGTAATTGGGAACATATTTTCTGGGAGTGTAATGAGTTGGCAGAGTTCAAAAATTTCCTTCACACTCTGTCAGAAATACTGGGTGAGCACACTGGTATAACTAAAAAAATATATTTTTAGTTATGATACAGAATCAGAATTGCCTAGGCACAGTAAGGTTTTGCTGAGTCAAATTATGGTAGCTGCCAAAAAAGCAAGTACTAAAAAACGGAAATCAAAGTCTAAACCAACTGTACTAGAAGTAGTGAATATAGTAAAGATGAAACAACTGGAAATGGGATCTTTAGAAAAGGGTAGGAGCAAATTACATGGAAAAAATGGGACTTGTGGGAACAATACTGACAGAATAATGTTTTGGAGGAAAAATGAGGCTTAAGGGAAGGTAGGAATTGGATGAGCTGTGTAATGTTTGGTTGACAGTGATTGAATAGATTACAACTGATGTATAATGTTTGCAACTACAATTATGTCAATATGGTTTGATTTCATTAATATAAATGTATGATTGTCTGTGTTTTAAGTGATAATTTAATAAAGATGTTTCTTGTTTAAAAAAAAATCCTTCAGAGCTTTCCTGCCAACAGAGACAGGGAGACTGGCCCTGAAAGGGGAATGCTAGGAGCAACAATAAATAAATGTCCATGCCCTGGTGTAAAAAACACACATGCAAAAAAACATGGAGGGAGTGGCTACTGCAGCAATGATCATTCAAATATCTACTGATGTGGTTAGTTTTACTTGCACAGCTCTGCCATGTTCATCATACAGATCACTGCTGCAGTAGCCTAGCTACATATGTTGATTACCTTAGATAACTACATCTGAGAGGTGAAAGGAGAAGAGTCCAGGAGCCTCTGGAGAAAGTTCCTAGCAAAGCCTGATCTGGACCTAGATACAATATCAAGTTTATAATGCTTAGTACAAATATGTACAGAGAGCCAAGTAGCAACTTCTATAATACTTCTTGAATCCAACCCTTTTCATAAAGCCATGGATGAAGCCAATGCCCTGGTAGAGTGAGCCTTGCCCCTGCCTGGAGTAGTTTTGTTATAGTGAGTATAACAAAAGGTAAAAACCTTAAGACAACCATTTGTAAACCTTCTGTTTTGACAGAGGTTGTAACAAAAGGTAAAAACCTTAGACAACCATTTGTAAATGGTCTGTTTTGATGGAGGCTGTTCCTTCTTCCTATCTTCACAAGAAATGAACAATTGATCTGAAGATATGAAAGATTTAGTTCTGTCAAGACAGTACCAGAGTTGTCTGTGGACATCCAAGGTATGGAGTTTATCCTTTCTCCCTCATTTTTATGTTCAAGAAAGAAAATGGGGAAATTGATAGTCTGGGTTAAACTCTGATACCACTTTAGGCATAAAAGGAGGATTAGTTCTCAAAGGCACCCTGCCCCTATGGAAAATGAGATAGAGCTGACCCACCATAACAGCTTGTAAATCAGATACCTTTCTTGCAGAGATCATTGTAATCAGTGAAAGGGTTTCCATGTTAAGAACCTCAAGTCAGCCAAATTAGCTGGTTCAAATCGAGCAAGTGTTAGCTTCTCTAACGCAAAATTAAGATCCCAAGAAGGGCCGCCTGTTTTCTTACAGGCCTCTTATGCAAAAATCCCTTTGAAGAACATTTTGACATGAGACTGCATTGATCTGTGGGCAGACTGCTGAAATAGCTGATAAATGAACCTTGACAGAGGAGTAAGAAAGACAATAGAATAGCAACTCTCTCAAATACTGTAGAGCCAGAGAAAAAAAAAAAGAGAGCCAAATAGGTGCAGGTTATGTTATTGGCACCAACTAGAAAACCTGTTTAATTTACTAATGTACAATTTTCTGTTAGCAGGCTTTCCTGTCTCCATTAGTACCTATTGCATACCCTCATTAAATAGTTACTTAAAGGGAATAAAGACCCTAACATCCAGGCAGTCAGCTGAAGTTGACTGGGTTTGAGGCGTATCAAACACTTTTCTTCTGTGAGTAGATCCATTCTGAAAGACAGTGTATGGTAATTACCCCTGGCCATTCCCAAAGAAGGGATAACCACTGCTGCCTGGGCCAGAAGGAAGTCACCATAATGATCATGGCGGGTGGGGTAGGGTCCCTTCTGAAACTTCAGAAGTACCCTGGATATTACTGGAAAGGGCAGAAAAGCATACAGAATATTCCTGTCCAAGGAAAGGAAAAGTCATCTACCTACCAGGCCTTCTTGCATGGAGTCCTAGAGCAAAGTTTGCCAGTTGATTGTTCAGGGATAAGGCAAAGATGTCTACTTGAGAAACTCCCCACAGATGGATCAAATCTTGGAAGATCTCTGATCTAGTTTCCAGTAATGAAGGTCTGCCTTTGTCTTGCTTAGCTTATCTGTCGCACAATTTTGTTCTCATAGGATGTCTTCACAGTGTGTAATACTATATCCTATGCAAACAGTACTAGTCTGCAAAGAGGGGTAAGACCTGACTCCCCCTTCCTTGTTGATGTATCACGACAGTAGTATTGCCTGTAAAACCAGGAGGTCCAGGGGACAAACGGTGATTCAGAGAGTTGAGTACCTTGATTAGAACAAGCATCTCCTTTACATTTATGTGCTTGCTTCTACCCTTGGTATCTCAAACACCTTGCACTTTTGTCTCTCGTGATACTGCCCCTCACCCCCAAGCAAAGTCAGAGGTGTCTGTGGTGTCTGACTGCTTTGGAGCCGGGGGAAGGGAAAGACCTAGATTTAGGAATATTAGCTGTCTCCACCAAGTGATTAATCTTCTGATACATTCCAGAACTAGGATTTGAAGAGATAATGAGTGTTGGTGCTAGACTCAAGGAAAGTTCAGATACCACTGTATATTTCTTATGTGGAGTTTTGCCAGGGGCATCATGAGAATCATAGATGCCAAATGACCCAAAATCCTGAGGTACTCCCTTCTCAGTGATTGAAGTCTGAGTTGAAAATCCTAAAAATAGATATAGATCTATTTTTTTCTTGTGGAAGAAAAGTTCTTTGAACTGAGCTTTCTGGTGGCTAGCCCGGGAACACAATCCCATGGGATGGAGTTAAAGATTTTTTAAATGTTCTCTTGGAATCCCAGCTTCTGTAAGATCTCACACACAAGTGAGGAATTCCTGAGACTTTGAAAAAACTCTGCAAAGATAAGCAGGTTGTCTAAATATGGAAATTGTGAATACCCTATAGCATGCAGTAAGCTGCAACTGGAATCAAACAATTTGTGAACATTCTCGGCATAGTGTACACTCCAAGGAAAAGACAGAGAACTAATAATGTGATCCAGATACTTAAATCCAGTGTTACCCATTCTTCCTCATTTAAGTTTGTGAAGTGACACCATTTTGAACTTGAGTACTATCACAACTTGGATCAAAAAAGATAGATCCTGAACCGGTCCCCAAGCATTTTGTTTCTCTGGCATCAAAAACATCCTTGAATAAAAACCTTTCTCAAACTGGAAAGGAGGAGCTGGCTGTATTACTCCTGAGACAACACATGTTGAAGGATGGGAGGGGGGGGGGCTGAGTGGAATACATGAGTCTGGAGAAAGAGGAATTATCCCCTGGAAAGCAAGGATTTCAGCCAACTGCCATGTGTAACCCTAACAAATGATCTTCAAAACCAATTTGTTTGAAATTGCTTCAAAACAGGGAAGTGGAGATTCAGACAGTCTGGAAAGGAAAGGGGACTGCAAGGGTGGGAGGGGACACATGGTCCCTTTCAAGTCATTATGACTTATTGGACTGACCTTTATTTTGGGGAGTTCCTTTATTCTTTTTGGAACCCCCTTGCCAGTGCTTCTTACATGTCCATTTACCAAAATGTTGCTGAGACTATTTATGTTGTTTCTTGCTAAAACCAGTCAAGGGGTTGGAGAATCCCATGGAAAATGCAGAAAAGGAGTGCTGAAAAACCTTAAGAGATTCCCTGGATCAGCTTATCCCTCTGATCATAATTTTTGATGACTTCTATAGCAGAGAGGCCAAAAATAAATCTCTATCCAAAGAAAAATTTAAAATCTCATGTTTGACACTGTATGGGAGGTTCTAAAAAAGCATTCAGGCAAGCCTCCCGAAAACAGTATCAACAGTCATATGTCCCAAAGAAGTATCAACAGAGTCATACAAACACTTTAAACAATGAGTTGTGAGCAGTGAGATGGAATAAACAATCATTTAAAACAGATTTTTCCTCACAAGAAGAAACTGTAGACAAAACATTCCTCATACTTTGTCAGAATAAACTTTTACATACGAGCCTGACAATTAAAAATTCTGAAAATCAAAGTTGCAGAAGCCTGCATTTTCCTCATTTAATTATTTTCTCACCTTTTTAACAAGAAGCATCTTTATTAAATTATCACTGATGACATAGGCAATGATACATTTATATAAATGAAAACAAACCATATTGACACAGTTCCAGTTTTAAATATTTTACATCAAAGACTGTATTGACAAAACTTTTGTTACAAATATTATACATCAAAGTACAGGTCACCACTGAATCTATTCATAAAAAACTTCTTCTTTAATAAAAGTAAGCGCTTTCGGAACAATCCTTCATCAGACATAATTCTAACATCACTAAAACAACCATTTTTAAAATACAATTCATCCAATCATTTACTCTTAAAAAACCCGCCTTTTTTGTAACACTGGTTTGATGGGTAAGACATCATTAAGCCCAGGTGGTCTATGAGCTCTGAGATCCACAATCCATTTGGATTCAGCTAATGCTGTTCTATGCTGAATGTCCCCCCCCCCTGTCACTAACTGCAATGTTTACAGTGCATCTAAACTTAAAAGTGTGTGTGGGGTGCTGATTTACGTGCCTATATAGGGCATTACTCTCCTGTCCTGTTCTGATATTACTCCGAATATTGTTCCGAAAGCGCTTACTTTTATTAAAGAAGAAGTTTTTTATGAATAGATTCAGTGGTGACCTGTACTTTGTTTTTCTGCATTTGTTTGGACTAGTATTACAGGTCTTTAGCATAACTCATTATTTTTGGAAATATTATACATCACTTATAATCTACCCAATCATTGTCAAACATCACATAGCTCATTCAAATCTAAACCTAATTCCTTCCCTGTATGTATTGTTCCCACAATCCCCATTTTTACTTATGTAATTTGCTCCTACCCCTTTCTAAAGATCCCAATTCCAGTTGCTTTATCTCTATTACTATATTCACTGTTTCTAGTACAGTTGGCTTAGACTCAGATTTCCATGTTCCAGTAACTGTTTTTTGGCAGCCACCATAATTAGACTCAGCAAGGCCTTTCTATGTCTACACAATTCCAATTCACAGCTCAGAAAAATCATTTTTCTAGTTCCCCAATTTGCTCACCCAGCATCACTGATAGAGCAGTCTGCAGGGAATCTTTAAAGTTTGCCAATTAATTACAAACCCAGTTATTTTTTTCTTCCCCGTGACAGATCCAACATCTGTTGTGTACTTGAGGTATAAAAATATCTATGCAAATATTTCCAGGAAAAAAATCCTAAACCTTCTAGATTCTGTTGCATATTTAGGAAGCAAACATATATCCCCCCCCCCCCATTGATTCTTTGTGAATTATTTATCCAATCTCTATTACCAATCCTTTCTAACTTCCTCTGACTGATTCTTATAGTTATCATGCAATATTTTTCTATTAAAAACTCTACAAGCACTAGTCCTTCGTTTAGGACCTTCCTATTTTTTTCTCTTCACCTATATTCTAATATCAATCCTTGATCTGGAAGGCAATCTCTAACCTGCAGTCCAAATAAATTCTTGGCCTCTCCCATTCTATTACCTTTCCCTCTCTAGTTATTTGTTCCCAATACCTTGGTTTCTTTACCAGTTTTCTCTAATAAATTCCAGCCCTCTCTTGCCCACTGTCTGCATCTCTAGTTGCAGTCATCCCTATTGGCAGAATCTTTTTCTATTCCCATGTTGGCTTAGTTCTTAGAACACTTTCTGCTACTTTATGAATATAATATTCTATATGATTATTGCGGCTCTCCTTAAAGGTCTGCATCCAAAATTTAGTCTTCTTGTTTCTTCAACTTCTCCGTTCCATTATCATCCCTTTCCACTTTGAATTATAGGTTTCTGCTTGTGCTATGTATAGGAGCTGTGTAGCTCTTAAATACCCCTTCAAACCAGACAACCCCAATCTGCCTTGTTCTATTGGATGAATCAGCTTATCCCACTTCCACTCCCAGATAAAATCCTTCAGCTCTTTATTAATTATCCAAAACTTCTCCTCTGGTTGATAAAATTATGCCCAAACCAGACAACCCCAATCTGCCTTGTTCTATTGGATGAATCAGCTTATCCCACTTCCACTCCCAGATAAAATCCTTCAGCTCTTTATTAATTATCCAAAACTTCTCCTCTGGTTGATAAAATTATGCCTGACCTGTGTACAAGACTAAAGGGACTAAAAACATTTTAACTGACTGTATCTTGCTATCCATATAAAAAAGCTTCCAATTTCTCAGCTTTTGTTTTACCTTTTGTTTAGTCTCTTTCCACATACCCTTAGTAGCCGTAACAAAATCCTTTTTAATCCATACTCCCACGTACTTCATTTTATCATATCCCATAAATATGGGTATTGTTGAACCAATCTGTATATGGGTACATAGTTTACAGTTATTGCCTTTGTTTTATCTTCATTCATTTTGTATCCAGAAAAGACATTAAACTGTCCGACAATGTTCTACAACACTGAAATGACCTTTTCTGGTTTACCAAGTGCAAAATAATATCACCGGCAAATAAAGTCACCTTTCTCTTGATTACCATACTAATCAGATCCTTGCATTTCTGAGTCCCTTATTTCCTTTGCCATAACAAACAACAAAGAAAAAGGATAGCCCTACCTGGTTCCTCTGTTCAAATGTAACTCATCAGAAAGGAACCTCCCCTTACTTTAATTTTTGCCTCTGATCCCTCATATATCCTCCTAATCAACCTTATTATTTTGTTAGGGAATGCAAATTCTTCCAATGTCCTACTCATAAAATCCTGACTACTCTGCTGAATGCTTTCTCTGCATTAAGACCCACCAGCAACAATGATATTTTCTCACATTCTGCTTCCCTATGGATCATCATTGTTCTTTAAATGTTGTCAAATGTTTGCCTCCCCTCCACAAAGCCACAGTCATCGGTATCTATCAATTTTGACATCACCTTTGCCGTTCTTTGCGTCATTATAGACAAATACTTTATAGTCATGGCTTAGAATCAAAATCGGCCTATCTGAAGCTGGATCTGATGGGTCTTCACCATCTTTAGATATTAAAGTCACCACTGCTTTCCTTCCAGGATGTTGGTGCTTTTTTTTTAAAAATACTGTTAAAACAAAAACTTCCAGATCTTTATCACTTTCTTCTCTTTATCACTTTCTTCTCTCCTAGCTTCCAAATACTATTTATTCCAAGGGACTTTCATGTAAATTGGTTATACATCACCATTTTTATCTCCCCTCCACCTATCCCACCTTTTAGTAACTGAATCTCATCTACCACCAACCTTGACATATTTAATTCTTCCATAAACATTTCCATTTCTACTTTTTCTTGATTTCCACATTTATCTGCTTTACACAAATTTTCATAAAATTTCCAAAATATTTCTAATACCGCTACAGGTATTTCCTTGTTATAGGCTCCCTAAGCTTAGCAACAACAATTTCTACTTTCTGTTGCCTAAGCTGTTCTGCAAAAAAAATGTGCTCTGGAGTTATCAAAAAACAATTGCTTAACAGCAGTCTTTCTAAACTTGTGCATATTATTGAGGTAGTCCCTTATTTTCTGTTTAGCACTCTGTAGTTGCACCTCTTCTTGTTCTGTGAGATTTCCCCATTTTGTAATACTTTAATCTTTGCCAGTCCCTCTAAATAATTCATGTTACTCACTAACGATATCTCTCTATTTCTACCCTACTTATAAACTCCACTTTCAGTTTATCCCACTCTCCCTGGGTATATTTTCTGAAGAAAGTTTCATCTTCCCTAATAACTTTCAAATAATTTTCCACTACCCATTTCCTAAATTCCTCTCTGTTTAACAGATAGATGATAAAGTACCAGTGTCTCATTTTTATTTTATTACCCTGCATTTTTATTATAGTTATTAAATCAAATTCCAATCTCCACCTGTAAGTAGTATTCCCTGCTGAATGCTGACTATTCCTCACAGAATTTGCGTAAGCTCTACTGCATTAGTTTTAGGTGGAATATAAACACATGCCAGCATAATCCTTCTCCCTTGCCAGTAGCCTCTTACTATTACAAATCTAGCATTAGCTTTTTCCCTCTTCTACCACTACTGGAGCTCCGCTAGCAATTAATGTAAGTACTCTCCTTTTCCATATTCTGCTGAATAACCATCCTGAAATGCTTTATCAAATTCACATGCTGGTTTCTTTCTAAATGTGTCTCCTGTAGCATAGCTATTTGCACTCTGCATTTTAATACAGTTCACTATTTTTCTTTGTTGTATATACCTTTGAGACCATTCACATTCAAAAATAATATAGAAAGTATTACCATTATAAGAAAAAGTTATTGTTCCACCGGTTATGTATAACATCTTTTTTAATGCCTAGTTTCAGATTTTATGTTACATACATACACTGATGCCTGGCAGGTTGATCTTTTATACAGCTGTTTCTTATGTTCATTTGAACCTCTGTCACATCTTGCATATTTTTGTTTCAATGAAAACTCTCAGATAACACCCCCATAACCTAGTAATTTAATACAAACACAGAAAAATATGTACATCTTCAAATAATGAAGTTTAACCCTAATAAGAACTGTTGCAGATTGACAGCTATACTCATGTTTGAAATGACCTATAATAAACGTTATCCATGCCAAGATCCATGGTATACAGCTTGTGCTGCTTCTTAAAGTGCTGTCTGTTTTTGCCTTATCTTTATTCCTTTTAAAGTAGTAGAAAACAACCTGAATCCTTTCAAAAAACATTTTCTCTTAGTCACTGAAAGCGAAGTATTCTGTTTTTATTGCCCTTATCAGTTTGCCTCTCCAGAAACAGGAGAACTAGATGCACAGTTGCCTTCAGGTACAAGCTTCTCATGTTGCACTGTGAACATTTATTTGCTAAAGAGAAACATTTCATTACAGTCAATGGTCAATCATTTACTAGCTTCCACTTAAAACTTGTAGTTAGATGAAAGAAACCAAGGGCCTTAATCCAGTCATTTCCCTATGTAAAAATAACAAAAGCAATTATTATCCTTTATCCAAGCTTTCTTCTCTTTTTTACACTGCAGTGTCTACATTTATTAAAACTAAGCAATAAAAAGGGCACCTGTTTACTTTAGTATCCCTATTGCATACAAAAATAACTGAAAATCTATACTATATAACATGCAGTCTAGATCATATTTTATAAAAATATCATTCAAAAATTGTTTTAATTACAGTTACCTCTTTCTTTCCTCTTCCCCTCTCCTTAATCTTCTTCCAAACATTCATGACAAGGACGGCATATGCTTTGGAGTCCCCTACAAGTCTAACAAAGTCAAAAAGGTGCAATATTTCCAGGTTTTCTTGTTTCCTCATATTTCACAAATAAATAATAGGAAGTTACTAGGCTATCGACCCAGAAGTCATTTCAAGCCTAGCCATTTCATCCCAATGTAATACCATACATATTCTAATCAATATCCAGGATTGTATTTAGTAATGAACAGCAAAGATGTGGTAAAAGTGCCCAAAACGTAACTAGTAATCCAAAATTAGGCACTGGAGACCAGCAGTTTCAGCACACAAGTGATTTAATGTTCAAACACAGCAAAAGGAACACACATCCACAAACAACACACTGATAAAAACACTTCTTAAGTTTTCGTCTCATAGAACTTCATCAGATCATCTGATGAAGTTCTATGAGATGAAAATATAAGGGGAAGTGTTCTTTTCAGTGTTTGTGTTACTTGTGGATGTTTGTTCCTTTTGCTGTGTTTGAACATTAAATCACTTGTGTGTTGGAATTGCTGGTCTCCAGTGCCTAATTTTGGATTGTATTTAGTAATGACTGCCAATGTCCAGAAGGGTTATGGGTGTTTTCCCCAGTAAGAGTTTACGGTGCCCCATCTACTCGTCCAGGTTCCTTTTGAACAGTGTCATACAGGTGCTTTGCTTCACATGAATTGGCAGCCTATTCCAAAGATATGGTAGTCACTGAGAGACAAATCTGCCCCTCCAGAACATCCTATTCAAGTCACAGAACATATTTAGGTCCCTGAAATGGGTAGCTCAGTTCTGTTTGACTTACGGATGTGCAGCAGATTCATTAGGTTTGGTATAGTGACAGGGGCTTTGGTCGATCTGAGTAAGGGAAGTGCTGAAGTCCCTTGATCTCATTGTTATAAACCTCTGAGGTCTCTCCAACTGCTGCAGGTGCTTTGTACAGTACAAAAGGGGAGTTATACTCAATTATGGACCTGATTAGTGACAAATATAGAAGGATTCAAAACCCCTTCTTTAGAGGCAATGCCTTTGTTAATCAAGTGTGCTACATAGAAGGCCCTTCTTACTACAGTAGACACATGCTGGCCAAAGTCAAGGTCACAGTCTACTTGTGATCCCAGATGATCTACCACATCAGTGGTACATAGAATATTGTTGCTAATTTGATAATGTGAAGGGGTGTTGCTTTTACCAAAGGAAATGATGAATTTCTTTGCATTCAATTTGAGACCGTGACTAAGACATCAGTCGTTGGTCTGCATAAGACCCTCCTGACGTATACTGACATCATTTGGGGATTCAATGGCTGCACCCAGTTTGCAGTCATCCGCAATCTTGGTCAGTCACAGCCCCTTAGTTTTGACCTGAACTTCTGAGAAGTATATACCAAACAGCAGGGAGCCTAGAACTGAACCTTGTGGCACCCCAATGGTGACAGGTCTGCTGGGTGATGTGGAGTCACCCACTTTGATAGAGTGTGATCAGTTTGTGAGCCAGTTGGCAACTCACCAATCAGCAAAGGGGTTTACATTCAGTTTGCTAAAGTTTATCGGTAATGCCGGAGTGTAGAATTGTGTCAAAGGCCTTTGCCAAGTTGAAGTATGCTGTATGCGCAGATCTGCCCTCATCAATGGTCCTGGTCACATTTTCGAAGAAATCCACCAGGTTTAACAGGCAGGATCTGCCCTTGACAAAGCCAAATTGGGTCAGATACAGGGTTTGGAGGTCACCAATATCTATTTATGAGGTCCATGATGATATATTCCATGGCCCTACAGATGAGGTTGGTCAGATTTATGGGACTATAATTCCCTAGGTCTGTTGCTAAGCCACCTTTATGGAGTGGAATAACTGTTGTTGTTCTCCATTCCACAGGAACAAGGCCCTGTGGATAGGCTAAGATTAAACAGAGTACTTAATGGTGATGCTAGTTCATGTTTTAGTTTGTTTAAAAGACAGCCTGGGATGCTGTCTGGTCCCATAGAGGTTTTTTTTGCCTTAGACAAGGCTTGAATGACCTGCTCTTTGGATATGTAGGGTGGGGGGGGGGGTGCTGAGAGCAAAGTCTGGAGGAGACAAGGGAGTGAAATTTTTGCCAAATCTGTCTACTAGCAGGTTTGCTATTGCTTCAGTATCAGTGTGTGTGTGATACCATTAGTCACTAATTCTGCACATGCTTGGGTCCTACCTTTCAGGCTATGTACGTAGCTATAAAAAGCCTTATGGTTACCCTTGGATGCAAATTCCTAGGTTTTTCTCAAAGTTACCCTTAGAGGATTTGACATGTTGTCTTATTTACCTGTTGAGGCTGAGGAGCATGCTTTTCCATTGTTGGGGCTTCACCTTAGTTTTCTTAGACAGCAACTCTCTGTGTTTGTTGTAAAGTTTGTTGATGCTGGATGTTCACCAGGGTGGCTTGTTTTTAACTGGGGCTCTGGCTTTGATTCTCTCTGGAACAGCACAGTCTATACACTTATACAAGTGACTGCACAGGGCTTCAGTGTAAGCTTTGGTGTAGTTACCACTTTCAGATGGGAAGGGGCTTGGAATACATTTATACCCCCCCCCCAAGAGGGTAGAGTTTGCCGTGACATTTTTTAATCCAACTTAGCCATCTGGGAGTTCTGGTGTTAGTACCAGTTTGAAGGCGTCTGATTTGTGTTCAGATTTAACTAATGAGGGTCCGACAGCTGCAGTGGTGCATCTGTTTGTCATGTTATGCGAGAACCAGATCTAGTATGTTTGTTCCTCTTGTTTGGGTTTGAACAATTTGTTCCAGAGCATTTGAGTAAGCAAAGTCAAGGAACGTTTGCGTATGTGAGTTAGTGCTAGAGTAGGCTTCCCAGTTGATGGTGGGATAACTGAAATCCCCCATGACCAGATTGTTTGGCAATATTTGGATTGACTCTAGTTTAGTCAAGTAGGCCTCATGCGCATTATGATTCATGTCATGGAGGGGGATCTAAAACTAGCTATGACTTGAATGGGGGTCTTACCCACAGTAATCTGAACTTGGAGTAACTCCATGGAGTTGTCCAGTCTAACTAGTCAGGAGGTGAATTTATCTCTACTATAGATAGAAACAATGCCTCCTTTGGCTCTCACGTTTGTTTTGCGATCTGAAAGTGTGGAAGGCATTGTAGCCTTGCAAGGCTGGGGTACTCTCTGAAGCCTTGAACCAGGTTTCTGTGACTGCACAGAGCTCTACATCTTCTAGTGATAGAAGTGCTTCCAGGGTGTGCAGTTTTTGGTTTAAGCTCCTAGCATTTTGCAGCATAACCCTTATTTTGTTATGGTTGGCAATTTTCACATCAGCAATTTTGTTTCTGCGACTTTGTCTAAAAAATGGCACTATGGGGAAGGCAACAGCTTTTGCCAGCAGCCAAAAGCCTAGTGGTGCCCGGTGCACACAGTCTCTGGCAAAGCAGCCAGGTTTCTCAACAATGTCATCCCAGGCCGAGATAAAATGGATCCCCTTAGAATGACACCAAAAGCCAAGCCAATTATTGAAATCAATCATTTTTTGTTTATACTGTAGCATCATTCTATGTGAGGGTAATAGGCTGCTAAAGATACCTACCTGGGGCACATACCTAGAGAGCTCAATCATGCCTCACTTTATATAGTCCAGTGAGGTACATCTCAGGTCGTTCACTCCAACATGAAGTATGATGGAGTCATAATGGTACTTGTTGCCAAGAGAATCAAGTGCATGCATGATCTGACAAATCCTGGCACCAGACAGGCAGCTGACTGTGACTTTCTATTCATCTAACCTGGTGAGTGGGATATCCATGTGTCTCACTATGAAGTCTTCAATGGTAAGAAAATTTGGGTTTTGAGTGTTACTCCTTAAAGGCTTGGTAGGCGAGACACTGGTATTGCTGTGTGTCTTGGGTGCAGTGGAAACTGTATTAGAGTTTTGGAGGTCTCTGCTGTTTTGTTAAGTTTTTTGAGAGAACCTCAACGTATATAGATTTATGTTTTGGATGTGTGCTATGTGTATGAGTAGTGGTACTATGTGCCTGAGTAGTGGTGAGCAACTTGACAACCTCTTCTGTGTTACTGTTTTGAGTGCAAGAGAGCAAGGATTCAAGATTCTTGGTGTAGCTACATCTCTCGCACTCTGTACTTGAGTGAGTTATAAGTAGAGGGTTGTCAGTGTACATGAAGCAGTTAGTACACTGCCTCAGAAGTCGACAAGGCTGGCAGGAGAAATAGGGGTAGTCCAACTGTTCATAATGCTGGTTTGAAGAACTATCACAAAAGGGGTGCTTTCAGGACTGATCTAGGAGGTGTTCTGTAGATGGATATTTCTGATGGCATTTTTGGCTGGTGGTTTAATAGGTCACAGCTCACTAGCAATACTTCTTAGACCGGAAATGTACTAAAGATGGAGTAAAGTATTGCCTTGCAATCCCACATTTATTCATTAATTTCAGAGTTTCTGGATTTCTTCCTGTTGATCTCTGTGAAGATTGGAGTAAGATGGGCGAAGGCTGCCAGCCAAATAGAATGTGATACATAATTCTATCAACTGTATAAATAAATGTAAAATACAGGCTTGTGTTTTTAAATGAAAGAAAACAATGTAAAATGTGAACTTCAAGATTGTTGCAACATTGCCATCTGCTATAAGGAAAACCAAGCATTTCAAATGTGTCTTTTAAAGTTGGAAAGATATTATGAATCTCTCTGATGTTTTACAAGTCGGCTTCAGTGGGTCTGGATGAAGGTTTCATGCCCATTGTTTTAAGGTTAAAGTTAAGGGCCAGAATTTACATGTGGAAGGTGCTTTATTGCTCTGGTTTCTGCTACAGTGTATATGTGAAATCCCTTGTATTGTTGTAGTTTCCTGAGCAGGTGTTAGCTTGCTAAATAATGCAGTTTGTGGCCTGAGAAACCTAAGTGTCAAAATGATGTAATTTGGGAGGACCTCAGCAGAGCTGTTGGTTAGTGTTTAAAAACTATTGTTCAGAGAGAAACTGACAGCATTTTGATCTTGAACATCTAACCCAGCATTGCTTGCTCTTTATGTATTTAAGTAAGATAATAGCACTGTGATTTCTCTTAGGAATAGAAAGTTAGACTAACTACTTTTCTTTGAAATCAGATCTTTCCTACAATATTGTTGTAAGTTTCTGTGTGATTTCTGAACTTGAATAGAATTGTACTGTAGTAGTATTGTCTTGTGTTTTAATTATTTATTATTAAATATTTTAAAAACCTTTACCCATGGCTGGTTTATGTAGAGATAATTTAACCTCTAAAGTACATTACATATTTACAGATTTTACTGTCTAAATCACTCCAAATTAAGTCTAGACTGAATAGTCACATTACCAATTGGATAATATTGCACAGTAATAATGGACACCCTTTTAAGGGCCTTTTAGTAGCTGATAATTATTAGCTGGGTGGTGGCAGGAATTACTACCATATAGTCTAGGTAATAGGGGCACAGCTGGAGAACCTGTGCCAGTCTTTTCCCAAGAGGATCTGTGTGGTTGTATAACCTCTTGTCAAAGTGTGTGCGTGGTGTGTCAGCTACTTGGCAGGGACACAAAGCACTGGTTGGATAGAGAGGGTACTGGAGGTTTTAGCTTGCCCAGCTAGGCTGAGACCTGGACCCTATAGTTGTGCCAGTGGGGAGTCTTATTGGGGACCTGGTGAGCAAGGGAGCAACCAGCCCCAGACTGACTGTGATCTGTGTGCACTTAAGGGAAATTGTACTTTGCTGTGTGTATTAGTTATCCTTTCCTCTTGTAGGAGTCGCCCTCGCTGGTGTCAGTGATGAGGATTGAGGCTCCTTGATTGCTGGGCCAGGGCACAGTCATCAGAAACTCTAACCCCAACTCTGGTTCATTTCCAAGGTACTCTTCATTCTTTGAGTCACCTTCTGTGCATTTTCTATTTCTTAAGTATTTTCCTTTGGAAAACTGGAAAATGTTTCACTAGCATAGTCTCTCTATGAGTTTTATCATCAGATGAATAAGCAGCAGAATCCCCTTCTGTTTGATAGCTCATTTTTTGTTGGACAAATTTGTGTATTTTCTCCTTAGCATGTTCTATAACAAAAAATTAATTTGACCCTCCCAGAAAAAAAATATTTTGAAGACAGCTGGACACAGCAGCAGGAATCCTGCACTTGCTTCTCGACATCCCTAATTTCTGGAATAAATGTACTCCTCTTCTGCCTGTACAGTGAGCAGTAATTTTCCACAGACACACTGTCTCCAGCTTTTAGTACTTATCCTTCTGCCACAGTTTTGCCAGTATCAACTCTTTCTGCTGGTAGGATTGCATCTTTACTATTAGAGGTCTTGGCTGCTTTCTTATGGCCGGGTTTGGAGCAGAGGCATGATCTGCCCTTTCAATTAAGTCCTGTTGTGGAATACTCATCCAGTTGCTTATTTGTTCTTTGTCCTCAAATTCTACTATTTTCTGAAACATCTCTTTCTTAAGCAATCTCATACTCAGCCTGCCTTTACTTCATTTCAACCTCTAATTTTCTCAGTTTTATCAGCTCGTCTCAATATCTGTTCAAAGTTCCTTCCATTTTTTCCAGCCTTTTATTATTCTGCATTGATATATTTCTTCAGTGTCTTATTTTAATCACCTCTGAGCACATTTGAATTAATTTTTCCTCTAGATTACTGGAAGCCATGTCTTGTACCAAAGCTGGAGCTTGAACTACCTTTGGCTGAACAGCTGCAAGATTCTTCTCAAATAGTAGTTGATGCTCTTTCAGGTTCTCTAAATTTGTTCTTTGCTGGCATCCAGGCAGTTCACTTACTAACCAATAACCGAAATTTACCCAAAAAGTCAGTCAATGGTGGTCTTTTCAGAGTTTCTGTTTTCACATTGGGAGAGCTAAATTAATCTGCTACTCAGTGTTCAGCCATCTTGGAAGTATCTCCAGTAACAGTTTTTTTTTTGTAGGGCGGTTGAGCATGAGTTGCGATTTACAAAGCCATGTTTCAGCAGCTGTTAAATCTTCCTGACTAATTTTCTGGAGATGTGTCAGATTGTCTGATGTGCATATTAGTGTGAAGTTGTGTAGATATATGGAGGGTGGTGGTGAAAATATTAACGATGATAGGACAAAGTTTAGAGCCTTGTGGTACATCAGTGGTGATTGGAAGGTGTGGAGAGAAGGTGGAATGTCATTTTACTGACTGATGCATATTGGATAAATAGTTTTTGTACCATAGAAGGGTGGGCTGAGATGGTCCTAGTATTGCCATTTGAAGTAGAAGTTTGCTGTGACAAACTGTGTTGAAGGCTTTAGACAAGTCTAGAAATAAGGAGGAGACTAGTTTGCCATTATCTCTAGCTTTATTGACGATATATATAATGGTTAGAAGGGCAGTATTAAGTACTAAGAGGGGGATGGAAGCTGTGTTGTCTGGGAGATCGGAGTTTGTCCTGCAGGAGATAATTTAGCAATTGTTCCTGAATACATTTTAAGTTTATTCATATGGACAGAGAGGATAGGCGATGCTATTGGCTGCTATTTTAAGGTATGTGCTTGGAAGGTCACCAGCTGAATTAAAATATGGTTTGAGCTAAAGAGGAGTTTTATACAGGAATATGGGCATTGGTCTGAATATGAAAGTAGATGTGATGACGTAGCTGCTGGGCAGGGTTATGATTAGATGTTGGGGAATCCTTGGTTAGGGATGCTATATTCTGAAATAAATTATATTGTCGTTTTGAGTGGTAAGTTATTTGGAGAGGGGGTTAGGGTTGAATTTTCCACTTTATGATACTGTTTCATGAAATGTGGTATTACTCAAGCTGAATTATTTTCTATAAGATGTTTTTGCAAAAATAACTGAAATCATTTCATATACAACTCTGCAATACAAGAGATGGTGAAACACATGCAATCCAATGAAAATATATGGTAAAGTATTAATAAATGGCCAAGTTTTATAATATTTTAACCACATTTAGTCTCCTGTATATATAGTTTTTACTTCTACTTCCGATGGCATTACTTGTTCTAATTTTCATATTAATGCCTGGTTTTATATTATATTACATCTTCTTATCCTGTATTATACTGGACTATATTCAAATATTCTTTTAACCTTTTTATAACGCTACATCTCTTATCTTGTATAACCATTTTAAATAATTATTCTTGCTCTAAAGGCAACAATTATATATCCTACCACTGTTTTCCTCCTAATACTGATTACTGTTTTGACTTTTATTTAATGCTTGTGCTACTATCTCCAAGTATTTATGATTTCTCTCCATTTCTGCAGATAACTTGTTGTATATTTTCTTCTTGGCGTACTTCTGTTTTTAAAATTGCATAATCTGATATATAAATCTGTCATTAATGGCAAAATACAGTATATTTTTGTTAAACTTTTCCTGCTTATAAAAAATATCTGTTCTACTGACTTCTGTTTATTTAATGAAAATGTATATTTCATAGTTTATGTTTGTTTTCTTCAGACGCTCCTGCTTCCCAAACATTCTACCTAATCCATGTTCTAAAGTTAAGATCTCCTTCAGTTATTTGGAGTTGACCACAAGTTTCAAAAGAGGATCTTAAAAAATCTGGAATTTCTCTATTAGGGTCAAATACATTACTGTCTATTTCTTTCTTGTTATTCTTTCTAACCAAATCACCAGACCCTCACTACATTTAGTTATTTTTTCTATTACTCTTAGCTTTTCTTTAAAAAATGCAGCGCCACTTTTTCCCCTCACAGTCATTATGATTGTTTTTAAATTAACTTGTGTCCCCTAATACTGCTTCCTAAATTATCAAACTTCCTCCCTCTCTTATCTTTGGAAATATTTCCTTCCTTTTTGTAAGATGTGAACTGCCTACATTTCATGAAATTAAGATGATGATCCCATTCGCTATATCCACCTCCCTTTCTGCTCCAAACCTTTCTATCCAACAAACATTCATTGAATCCTTGCTGGCTGTTTAAACATAAGGGCCCCATGCTCCTCTCAAATTCATATGACCTTTGGCAGCCTCCTACAATACTACTAACCACAGTCTTGTAACTCTATTGTAACTAACTACCTTTTTCCTGATGCACATTTTCTTGTGTTCTTAAAATTCATCTCATGAAAAAGCTATTACATTTAAACACAACTGCTGCAACAAATGCCTTGTACTGCTACACATTTACATCCTTTGTATCCAATAGTACTTTAGATCAATTATTGTAGAATGTGTTACTTTTTTATATTGCTACACATCACATATCTGATAATCTTTAACATTTTGTTGAAGTCCTTTATTATGTATGCTTCTTTGAACCTTGCTATTCAATAAGACTATCTTCAATCATGCTGATTCAGATACCTGTATTTGATAAAAGTATCCTTAATCCAGTTCATTATTTTATATAACAAGGTTTCACAGTGTGCCCTGTTCTCCTGATTACTATAAAAAGTAGTTCTCCAACAGACTGTTTTATCTTAGTAAATGAGAGACACAGTACATTGTATAGCTTCAGTCTGCACAAAAATGTATGCATGTAGCCTCAGTTCAGTAAATTTTATCATAAGTTCATCTTGTTTCCTTTTACCTTAGAAGCCATTCTGATATTTATATGTAATTGCTTTCAGACTTTCACCAAGTGACTCTCAACCTCTTAGCTCAAATTAATAATGAAACTAAAAATAAGGGAATAAATTAAAAATCAAAAGTAGATTTAAATAAATTACAATTCTATAGCAAAACAAACAACTAGATAAAAGGCTTATCTTGACATATAATCTTAACACCAAAGTACTTACTCCCATACCAAACATTAAATATTTGTATTTTTGTGGCAAACTGAGGAATACTCTTAAAAAATGAAGATGAACGTTAAATGCAATAAACAATTATACACAAGCAGTCCTTTAATTGCTACTTCAGGAAGCATATTCTATTAAAGCAATCGTACTTCAAATACCCTCATATAAAACTTCACAGTTGAAAAAGTTAAGAGGATCCCAAATTCACAAAACCTATTTATGTAATGTAGTATTACTCACATCTGAAACTGACAGTTATGCAAAGGCTGCTTCCTTTAAAGTTATAATATATTCACTGAAAAGCAAATATATAGCAAACTGGAAGAAACTTCTTCACTACACATTGACCATCCATTTTGGTTATATTTATGCACTTACATTAAATACAACATCGATAAGCTTCAAAACCACAGGAAACTAGCTAAGTGGAAATGTGCAATGACTTTAATAAAACTCACAGTTGAAACTAGTAAAACCTATTTATGTAATGTAGTATTACTCACATCTTCATATTCATCAAGTACCATTTTCCGCATTAGCCTAGTTTCTTGGTGAAGAGGAAAGGCATGAGTCCTGACTGCAATCAAGTCATCCAGGGCTCAACTAGCCTCCCCCACATCAGAGGAGCCTAACCGGGGGGGCTGAAAAAGCATGGTCTTTCTCAGCTCTTGTTGTGAGGACATGGGTTTTATATGCATCTGATGGCATGAAGATGGTATGATCTCTCTGGTGGAGACTGGAGCGATCACAGCTCATGCTATGGGAGAAGGGAGCAAGGTTACTCGGAGAGAATATCAACTGCAGGAGTGAGTAGATATTCTCCACAGCTATCATTTTTAGTCAAAGAGAATTTCAATTGCAAGAGTGAATGGATATCCTCCACAGCTATCTTTTTTTTTTTTTTTTTTTTTTAAGTCCCCTCCCTGACACCTTGCTTAACATACATACTTGAACCTCAACAGAAAAAGTAAAGAAAGAGAAAAAAAAACAAACTTTCAACCACTCCAGATGGCTGCCTGGATGATGTCCCCTCAAGTCAGCTCTCACCTAGTAGGGAATGAATAGGCTCACAGACAGAGTCTCTCTTAGTATTAGCATGCACCAAGAGCAAAAACTACAAAACAGTCTACTACTTTCATAGAGGCAAAATGTAGTACCCAGAGACAAACGACACTAAATCCTTTGTAATGCATGCAGTGCAAGATTATTCTCGATATCAGGAAAAAGACGCACTTAAAACCTCCCTAGGCTGAAACCAGATTGTAACACTGCTTAGGGTGGTGTATAACAACCATTACAAACTCCCTTAAGCGCTGTTAAGATTGGGTCACATAATAGTAACAGCGACACACTCATCTGACAAAGAACGGCGGATGGAGGTGAAACAGCTTTTTTCTGCCAGCTGTCCATGCCTTCAACTGTCCCTAAATGTATTTCATATTTTTGTGCATCACACACAGGTTTGTAGGCATATACTAGGGTAATGACTGCCACAGCATTTATTAAGTCTAGTCATCCAACCCAACTCAATTTTATCCATACGTATCACTGGCATTTATTAGGAGGGGATATGTTTGGAAGCTTCATTCCATCTAACAAGCTAAAATGCTCCTTTTCCTTATTTGTGCAAGCCTGATCTGATAAAACTACCAAAACAAATGTTAGCAATAAATCTGTGATGCAATTACATTTATATACATAACTTGTCACTCTGTTCAATCTAATATTTGTGTGCAGTTTTCTTTCTAATGAAGTATGCATGAGCCACAAATAGTTTTCTCCACTGAAAATTAATAACAAATGCTCAATATGACAACTCCTGGCTAGAATATTTCACTAAAACTACTGCATATTCACCTCACTTTTCCAAGCATTTCCATGGTAACTCACCATTCTTGACAGACAATACAATCTTCTGCAATATCTATGCATTTAACATAAAAAATCCGTTAGACAAGTTAATATTTTATGACCAAGTTCCCTCCAAAAATAAACGATGATTTTAAATCAAGATTAGGTGTCTTGCCAAATATATTTGGTTCCTTTTACTGCATATATAACATCTTACACCTTTATAAAAATGTGTAATTGTCTCCAACTCCCACGCCTGTAATTTAGGTAATAGAATGAATACTCAAAACTAAATGACCACCACTAGCACATGAGAACCAAATTAAATGAGCAAGTTTTCAGTTGTTTCAGTTAGTACACTACTATAATTTTCTTGCAATATATCAGAATAACTTTAGGTAACTTCTACATCATCTTATATTGTGCATTTTGTTCAACTTTTGTATAGTTTAACTGTAGATTTGTTTATATTTAGTCATTCACCTCTTTCAGATTTTTCCTTTATTCAGTCTGCTTTCTCTTTTCTATACTTTGCCAACTGCTCCCTCTCCTGTACCTTTTAGACTTCAGTCATTATTCACTCTTTCTTGCTAATCAAACCTTTTTTCTCCATTTTATCCATCTGCTTATTACACTATCGGGATCTCACTATATGGACCATTTAACTTCTTAAAGCCACAAAGAGTCCAACAATACGCATGCATTTCATCTGAATCATCTGAAAAACGTTAATTCCACGACAAACAACAATTGTCTTTTTTGGTCTACCTCTTATCAAAAAGCAAATTTTTTTGCAGTGAAATACAACCAGGGGAGGCATTTTTTTCTTACACAGTGTACTTCTCGGAGATTCTGTATCTTATTTCTATCTTCTTATATTTGACTCCTAACCTAATCTTGACAGTTCTTTTACATTTGGAGTTCTCTGTTTTTATGTTTTCTTCTTTTAAACGTCACTACTGTTTTGAATAAAAGATATTACTGCTTCTGCAGTCTTACAGAAAAATATATTTGTTCTTCCCACATTCTTGATAATGCCATAGGAGAAATAAAGGTTATCTGGATTCCTTTTTCACCCAATTCAGTTTTTACTAGATACATCTGTTTAGCTTAAATTTCAGTTTGAGAAGACATCCAGTATTCTTGTGTGTATACCTCTATTTTATACTTCAATATTTCTAGCAGTTTTAATTAACCATTCTTTAGTTTGGAAAAAAAACGCATTAGATAGTTTGTCGGACCTACCCCCTTTCAGTAACAGTCTCAATGTATTCTTTCAATTCTGCAAATTCTCAGAAATTTGCAATATTTCCACCATTACATTATTTTTTAATGAAAGTGAGGCCCCTCACCTTTTACATCATCTGAAATATTAATGAATTGTGTACGTGTGTAATGTCTAATAGGTCTTTTCATCAAGTTATCTAATTTGTTTCTATGTTTATGTCTTTCTGAAAAAAAAATACTTCTCTTTTACTTTGCACTAGTTTTAGCAGCTTTTTTACAGCACCGTTCTCTGAACGGAAGCAACCTCAAACATCACTTCATTTATCTGTTCTTGTCACTTCAGTGATTAAATCCCTAAACAAAATCATCAGTTTGTATTCTTATGACACTTTATATACAAGAAATACTACTCTGTTTTGTTAAATTCTGCCAGGAAAACATGTTAGGGGTCTGGCCATTCCCTTGTGTATTTTTGAAATTTGACTTATTTTTCACTAGGTTGGACATTAAATGCCTATTTATTATCATGTAATGACTTTCTGAAATAAAACACCTTTTGGCATTTGAAATTGTGCCTCACTGAAAGTTTCATGCTTACTGTGTTTCTGGCCACAGTTTTTGCGCCAGATCAATTAATGCAACATCTGACAAGTCACAAAGTACAATTATTTAACAAACCTTTTCACTAAATGTCTCTTTTTTGTGACCTCTGCTGAGCCGCTTCAAAAGCAATGAAAGTTACCTGCCTGATGTCAGAAATGTATAGTAACATTTTTTTTCTTATAGTTTGACTTAGCCAGCATTACCTGTCCTCTGCGAAATATAAGCAGTCATATAAAGTTGTATAGTTTTTTGTGAAAAGATAAGCACGAGATACACCAGCAGAGAGGTTTTTATTCAGCCTTTTTTGACACTTATCCATGACAAAGCAAATGTGGCACACTATTTTCACAGAGGTACATTCTTTTGGTTTTCATAAATGGACAGACTGTAGCTATAAAATTGTAAGCACATCTTGTAATGTCATTCCATCCATAACCCCCTTTTTCCAATTTCTGCACATAGGGTTGGGGTGTCGCTTCAACAGTGACAATTATCTACAGCCAAAGTTTATACTGATGGGTGGCTAGCCCTACCAGAGTAGTTCTTCCACACCACACACTCTCACCTATGGCCAATTTAGTGTGTCCAGTCCACCTACTGTATGTCTTTGGAATGTAGGAGAAAACCGAAGAACCTGGAAGAAACCCAGGCGAACACAGGGAGGACATGCAGACTCCACACAGAAGACATTCCAGTCTAGAATCGAAACAAGGAACCTCTGTGCCACTGAGCTGCCCTCATCTGAAGGTATAATAAATAGAAAGAATGGATAACTTCTGCCATGCTTAACCATAACAGGTCACACATATTTGTATTGTTTTGGTCACATTGACTTCATTTACAACTCATGTAGCTAGAGAGCAAGCAAGAAAATACTTAGTTAATAGTTATGCTGTGATTTATCTATTAATCACAAACTGTGTGTCAAAAATTAAAATACCAGACAACGCATATAGGTTCTCTAAACTAAGGAATAACTGGCAGGGCAGAACGACTCTGAGATGGCAACTTAAATGACCCAGAGATGACACTTGTTTTCTGGAAACAAGAAAAGCTTCCTACAAACAAATGGAATTTAAATAAACAGCTTTATTACTTAAGTTTCTGGATCCGCCTTTACAATCTAAACATAAGCACACCTGCCTTAATGTTTGGGTAGTACCAAACTACATAGTGTAGCAAGTGACAGATAAGTACTGAAACCTGACAAAAATAAACAGATGGTGGGAGGTGGCAAGCTTTCGAGCAAGAAGTGAGAGATCTGGAAACCTAAATTTGGCTTATCTATTTCAGGTTTTGGAACTATTTGTGTTTCCAGCTCATTTTATTACTTTAATAAAAATATATATGAAGATAAGGCTTATGTTAAATTGGAGCCATTCTCCTCAACAGTAACTGAGCTAAAGAAAATGTCCAATGTCTACTCTCATTTACACTAGCTACATAAATTCTAACAATAGCATTATATCATTGTTAGAATAAAAAAGGAACAGAATGTGAAGATTATTCAAAGCTCATGCTTTTTGCAGACAATATAATGTTGTCTGTTGCAAATAGTACTTCTCTAAAACAATCCATCTACGCTTTAAAACATTGAGGCAATATCAGGGTTTAAATTTAATAACTATAAATCAATTTTTTTTCATTCTAAATTAAGCATGAATATTCAATAATTTCAAAAGATAGCAATATCAGAAGGAAACCCAGTAATTACCCTATTTAGGAATAATTATTAAAAAACAATTGAAATTAGAGCTACAAATTTTGTGAACATTCTTAATGAAATATCCAAATTAATAAATTACTGGAATAATCAAATTATTCCACGTGAAGACAGGCTTTAACTTGTCAAAACAATTCTTCACCCAAAATAATTATTTATTGTTCAAAGTACTACATTCTCTCTGAACAAAACACATTCAAAAGAACTTAAGAAAACATTAAGTTTAGTTTTCTAATAAATTTATAATTGCTTTA
>NC_056750.1:266481445-266566445 GCF_019279795.1 Protopterus annectens
GGTTAGAGATAGCCTTCACCATCATGGAGTGATTTCAGAATATAAGCAAAGAGAAAGGTATTTGGGAGTGCTTAGTCAAAGACCAGCTCTGGTAAAAATTTGCAATCAAATCTAGAACAAAAGCTGCTGCTAAGACAGGGATCATTAGTGGGACATATAAATATTGCCTGATAACTAAAAGATTCAATCAGAAGAGATTAGAAAAGACTGGGAAGGCAATTTACAAAGGAACAATGGGAGGACATTACTTATAAAAACAAACACACAAAACAAACATTAAGAGATGTGTGATCTCCATGCATAGTGGACATAAGATCAACATCTCTGGATTGTTACTTAATACAATTACACACGCACACACACACACACACACACACACATATGTATATATATATATATATATATATATATATATATATATATATATATATATATATATAAAAACACTTTATAATCTTGAAATACTGAAATATCGAATTTCAGTATCTCGAGACCATAAAGTCGAACGGACAGAAATCGCGAACACGGAAATGTCGAACCTGCAGTACTGATAGCGCGCTAGGTAAGTGTTGGGGGTTTTAGGATTTTAGGGAGGGGTTTGTGTGTTTTTGAGTGTGTTGGGGAGTTTTACATGTGGGTTAGGGTAGGTAGGTAAGAATGCGAGTGTGTTAGTGTTTGTGTGTATGTGATGTGTGTTTGTGCAGGGGGTGTGTGGAATGTGTAGTACTGGGTTGTCTGTGTTATGGAATGTAGTGCGACCTCGGAGTTGGTATATATTAGTAGGGGGTGTGGGGGGTGCAGGGGGGCTTGCCACCCTGCATATAGTAAGGGTAGGTGCGTGTGTTTAGTTATATGCGTGTGTGTTGTATCGCTTTTTTAGCGTGTCGGGAGGTATGGGTGTTTGTGTGTGTATGCATTGTGTAGTGTGTGCTCTGTGTTTTCCCAGTTGTGTGTGTTGCGGTTTTGTGGTTTCGGTGATATGGATTTTCGGCTTCATGGTCTCGAGATACTGAAATTCGATATTTCAGTATTTCGAGATATATATATATATATATATATATATATCTTTACGCACACAGGCATATTATTCTTCTCATACACTGCTTCTATAATATGGACACTTGGCAAGTTTATATAAACCAGTTGTTTGTTTTCAATGTCCCATTTTCATAACTCCAGAGGACTGGATCCTGCTATGCCCATTCCATTCTTCACAATTAACTATTTACAAATGAACCAATTGTCATCACTTAAACCGCAAGTACGATTTCTTGTAAATGTTATGGGTTGACTTCTCCATTGTCTCTTCTGTTTTCTAAATGCTGGTTATTTTATCACATCTCTCATTACCATATCCTACTTTATTATAGTTCATCCAACAGCATAGCCTACCTAGTTCATTAACGTTTCACTGACTTCTTCCATTTACTATTGTCCTTGCTATTCAACTCCATTTCTTTGATTTGTTTCATTATCTCCTTTACTACATTCACGTCTGTCTTTTTTTTTGAGATTCCAATTTTTGACTATAATTAATAACCCTATCATATAATTTTCTTGTTTTAGTAGTTTCATCCCTCCCCACCATGCATTTCTTTCATTAAAGTACCCTGTCCACATGTTAGGATGTCTATAAATTGTTGTGGGCCTTTTTATATCCATGCAATAGGATACGTTCCTAAAAACATATGATCTCCCATGTTATTCCGTCCCACAAGTCACATCTACAACATATACCAGCTTTTGAAGAGAACATTTTATTTATTCTATCAGGGGTATAAGAACTACTGATGTAGTCATTTCTAACCAAAAATTCTAAACTTCCTAGATTTAGTAGCTGGCCTAAGGATCAAACCTATTTTTCCCTACATTTCTTTAAAAGTATTCAGTGTTACTGTATTTCTCCAATAATGCTTTCAAATTTTCATTTCTGTTTGCTTTAACCTCCATTAATCTTTTTATGTCTTACTAATGATGTTAGAGTCTTGCAGTCTGATCTATAGTAAATTTCACTAACTCATATGCTTCCTGCCATTTCAGCTTGTTTTTGCTGCATCCCCAGCCCTCTCTTAGTAAACTCAAGAAGAAGAAGCAATGTCTTTCCTAAAATTAAATAACTACCTAGCCTCATACTAATTCATCTGTCCGTTTGTAATTTTTCTCAAATGTAGGATTTTTTTTTTTTAACCAGAGAGCCTAATTTCTGGTACTCTCTGTCATTCTGCTTATAACCAACAATGAGTATTCTCTCTTTCTAAAAAAAGAAGTTATATACTCACCATAAAGTTCTATCTGTGTTGTGCATTTTCATTCTTCCACAACATATGGGTTCAGATCCGACTCTTGGGTCTGACTCAGCCATTACTTTAGTTCGTGGTCACTAAAAAGATCTCAGGCTCCTCTTTTACTCAGTCCACCAACCCCTGACATACCTCAGATCGTTGCTGGTTTACATAAAAAAATATTATTACAATGTCCCTGGTAGAAGCCATTATCTGGATCCCAACATAAGAAAAGTACAGTTTTGTACCTACCATAAATGTAGATGTTCGAGGATCTACATTGCTGCAGTCATAACCTGTGGGTAGTCCGCTGTCCTCGGTCGGCCCGAATACCAAAGAGCTAGGCTGGCGTCGGTCATTGTCGCCTAGAGCTGACGTCAGTACGTAGTAGTACTTAAGCGCATGACCGACGCCATATCCTCAGTCTTTCTTGCCCCAGATGTCAGAAGGCCTAAAAATGAAAGGCCAGAGCCAAAATAGTAAACGCCCAACAACCACCAGTGTAGAAATAAAGAGTATCCCAAAAAGAAACCCAGCAACCACAAACTATAGAGGGGAAGGAGGGAGGGAAAATTGGACTGCAGCAATGTAGATCCTCGAACATCTACATTTATGGTAGGTACAAAACTGCACTATGTTCTTCGTCTCACATTGCTGCAGTCGTAACCTGTGGGTAGAATCCCAAAGCAAAGGAAAGGGGAGGCCGGCAAACTACAAAGCATTAGGAGCTGCTAACATGCCCTGTAAAACTGCAGTGGCAAACCCAGCCCTGGACTTGGAATAAAGAGGGAGATGGTAATGCTTAGTAAAAGTGTGTACTGAACTCCAAGTTGCTGCCTCCAAAATAGCCTTAGTAGCTACACCCCTCAAAAAAGCAGTAGAAGTGGCAGTAGCCCTAGTAGAATGAGGTCTGATCCCAGCAGGAACATCCTTCCCATGATGAGAATAACAAAAAGCAATACAATGACCAATCCACTTTGAAATAGTCTGCTTTGAAACAGCTTTCCCTTGTGAACTCAAAGCAAAATAAACAAATAACTGTTGAGTCTGTCTGAACTCCTTAGTTCTGCTCAAATAGTAACGTAACTGCCTGTGGATATCCAAAGAATGCAAGACTTTTTCCCCTTTATTTTGGGGATCAGCATAAAAAGTAGGCAAATGAATAGACTGGTTCAAGGCCACATTAGAAATCACTTTAGGCATAAAAGTAGGGTTAGTTCGCAAAGAAACTCTATCCTTATGAAATATCAAAAAGGGTTCAACTGCCATGAGTGCCTGCAATTCAGATACCCTCCTGGCAGAAGTAATGGCCAACAAAAAAGCAGTCTTCCAAGACAAAAACTTCAGTTCAGACGTAGCTGCAGGTTCAAAAGGAGGTAAAGTAAGTTTCTCCAAAACAAAATTGAGATCCCAGGAAGGAGTAGGAGCTCTACGTGGGGTCTTATATTCTTTGCCCCTCTAAGAAATTGTTTGAACAAAGGATGTGAAAATAAAGGAGGGTCACAATCATAGTGAGCAGAAATGGCTGCAGCATGAACTTTCACAGAAGAGAATGACAAACCCTTGTCCAGTAATTCAGTAAGGTACTGTAGTGCAAAACTCAAATTAGGCACTGAAACATCAAAACCCTTTGCAGTGCTCCAAAGAAAAAATCTCTTCCATTTATCAGCATAAACTTTTCTAGTGCTAGGCCGCCTGGCTTCCAAAATGACATCTAAAACCTGTTGAGGAAGCTGAGACCCCACCGGCTCCATCACAGAATACGCCAGGCCGTCAGATGGAGGGACTGCACCTGAACATTGAGAAAATGATTGTTTGACTGGGACAACAAATGAGGAACCTGTGGCAGAAGCCAAGGAGGCTCCTGGATTAAACTCCTCAGCAGAGGATACCAATGCTGACGTGGCCAATCTGGTGCTATTAGAATCATACAAGGCTTGTCCCGCCTGACTTTCAAGAGTACCTTGGGGAGAAGAGGCAGAGGAGGAAAAGCATAAACGTGAAGGTTGTTCCAACTGAAAGATAGCGCATCCACTTTCCAAGCATCTGGGTGGAACATCTTTGTGCAAAATTTTGGTAGTTGAAAATTCAGTGGAGAAGCGAACAGATCTATGTCTGGAGTTCCCCAAGCCAAAGTCAATTGTTTGAAAACCTGAGGATCCAGTTTCCACTCGTGGGGATCCACAGTTTGCCTGCTCAATACATCTGCTAGGGAGTTCTGTGCTCCTGGCAGAAACCGTGCTTGAAGATAGATTCGCAAACTCAGAGCAGTCTCCCACAAAATCATTGTTTGCCTGCAAAGAGGGTAGGAATGGGTTCCCCCCTGCTTGCTGATGTACCACATGACTGTTGTGTTGTCTGTTTGAATCAACACCTGTCCCGGCTGAAGTAGGTCCTTGAAGGCCATCAAAGCAAATTGGACTGCTAACATCTCCTTCATGTTGATATGCAAATGTAGTAGTTTGGGAGGCCACATGTCTTGTATCCATTTCCCATTGAAGTGTGCTCCCCAAGCCAAGTCCGAGGCATCTGTCATTAGGATCTGACTCGCCTCTGGTCGGGTCACAGAGAGTCCCTTGTTTAGGTGACATTCCTGAGCCCACCACAAGAATTCCTTCTGGATGCAAGGTATAATCCGAATGACAGTGTCCAAACCGTGGCAGTGTTGAGTCCACACACTTTTGAGATACCATTGTAGCTTCCTCATATGCAGTTTGGCATTGGGAAGTACTAGAATGCAAGATGCCATGAACCCCAAGGCTTGAAGGACTGTCCTTGCAGTCAGCCTGGACATTACTGATAACTGCTGGAAGTATAGATGAAGAGTTCTTTGTTTGTCCAGGGTCAGAAATGCCATCTGAGAAGCTGTATTCAGTCTCACACCCAGAAAGCACATGTCCTGAGAGGGCACTAGACTGGACTTTATTTCGTTCACAGAATACCCTAGGCACCTTAAAACTGCCATTACATACTGGAGATGCTGTAGTAATTTGTCTTTGTTTTGAGCAAGAATCAGGCAATCGTCCAGATAAGGATAAATTTGTATTCCTCTCTGTCTGAAGAAAGCAATCACAGGAGCCAGAACTTTTGTGAATACCCTGGGCGCAGTAGATAAACCAAAGGGCAATGCAGAGAACTGATAATGAGAAGTACTAGCCCGAAATCTCAGGAATCTCCTGCAGCTGGGCCTGATAGGGATGTGAAGATAGGCCTCTTTGAGATCCAGGGTTACCATCCAGTGATCTTTGCCTAGCATAGGCAGAAGTTGTTGTAATGTTAACATCTTGAACTTTGGAATGTCTAGGTAGGTATTGAGAATGGACAAATCCAGAATTGGCCTCCAAGTGTTTCCTTTCTTTGGCACTAGGAATAGACGGGAATAAAATCCTAGGCCTACTTCTGACAGAGGAACCACCTGAATTGCCTCCATCTGCAAAAGCAAAGAAATTTGCTCCTGAGCCTCCAGCCTTTGCTGAGGAGGCACATCCGGCATGCCTTTGAAAGGAGGAAAAGTGTGAAAATAAAACTTGTAACCTTGATTTATTATATCCAACACCCATTTGTCCTGGGTGACCAAATTCCAGTTTTGTTTGAAAAGTCCCAACTTTCCTCCTAGAGGAGCTGCCAGTAAAGAAGGGCCTGGCAGCGGAAGATACAGGTCATTGGGTCTGCTTACGAAAGGGCTGACCCCTGCCCTCACCAGAAGACTGTGCAGGAGAACTCCAAGTCCTAGGTCTGAAAGAACCCTGAGCATGAGCCCTGCCTCTACCACGTCTAGACCTGCCCTTAGACTGATAATCCGAAGAAGGATAAGACCATCCTCTAGCAGGCCATTTCCTACTAAACTTAGGGGGCTGCACCTGCAAAAAATCCTTCACCGTCTGCATAGACTTAGCCTTATCTTTCATCTTTTTCAAAACTGATTCCACAGGAGGACCAAAAAGTACTTCAGATTGAAGAGGAGCATCCAAAATTTGAGCCTTAACATGCTCTGACAAATTTTGATCCTTAAGCCAGGCATGTCTACGAATAACTGAACCTGTAGCAGCCACCCTGGATGAAGCCTGAAGAGCATGGAAACCACACTGCAAAGAATGTTTGCCAACTTGATCTGATGCATGAACCAACTCCTGGAGCTCCTTACACTCTATACCCTCAGATAAAGCATCTACCTTAGACTTCAATTGGCCTAACAAAAAATTCTGATACTTCAGCATATGAAATTGGCAATTCAAAGCCCTAATAGCTAACGTTGAGGAGGTGTACACCTTTATCCCCCACCTATCTAACGCTCTAGAATCTTTATCCAAAGGAACTGGATTCTTAGCCACAGAAGCCCTAACACCCTTCGGACCTTGAATAATAGTTTCCGGATCAGCTCTAGGACTCTTGTACAAATACTTATGTGCTTCTGGAACTCTGTAATATCTGTCTGGCTTAACAGGGGCCGGAGGCAAAGAATCAGGATTAAGGGAAGATTCAGAAAAAACATCCTGAACAACATCTAAGACAGGAGGAATAGCCAAGGGCCTATGTTGTGGCAGAAACAAAAATTCCCTAAGCCTTTTCCGAGAATCTGAAAAATCTTGACCTTCCCACTTGAAATGTTCCCTCATGGAATGTAAAGTCTCAGAGAAAGAAAAATCCTCTGGAGGAGAAGCAGAAGGACAGGAGTCCTCTGCATCCGAATCTGAATAGGAAGGGAAATCCTGAATTTCTTCGGCTGAGGAATCAGAATAGTCTGAGGAATGATCCATTCCCTCTAAATCTGCCTCCACCCTAGGCCTCTTCTCTGGGGGGGGCATAGAACCCCTGATCAAAGTAATCAAGTCCTCTGCCATTTTCAACATATGCTTTTTAGGAACAGGGGCTGGAGAGCTAGAACTATGACCAGGGCCAACAAGACAAGGTTTGGCCTTAGCATGGCCTTTAGCCACTGAAGTAGAAGGCCTAATAACCTTTTGTAAAGATGGAACTACAGATACCTGAGAAGCACCCTCAGCCTGGCCTAACTCCTGAGAGGCCAACTCCTGCAAAAGTAAAGGTTCCCCCTGGGATTCAGCCGAAACCTCGGCAGGATCCACAGATTCAACCGGAGGCTCCGTAGAACCGGCGTCCGCAACGGACGACACATCCGGTTTAGACCTCAAAGATTTATCCTTATGCTTTTTAGCGGTAGCGGGCGTCGGAGGATCCGACGGCATGTTATAGTTACACCGTTTACCGAAAACAAGCCTGGCACAGTCTAATCTACGTTTAATGGTGCGCTTATTAAATCTAGCACAAAAGCGACACCCGACCACGTCGTGCTCAGGCCCCAAGCAAGGAATACAGAAAGAATGATAATCCCTATGAGGTATCTGTTTCCCACAAGAAATACACTTATTAACTTTTTCTGACATCCGGATAACTGAGGTAAGAAAAGACAAAAATTTCCCCAACGGGGTACTTAGCCCAACTTGGTCTTCGGTCTGAAACTCGATCAATGAAAATTTCAGAACGCCGAATGGCACTTGCAAACACTGCTTCTGCTTCAGACCACGCGGCAAGAAAGACTGAGGATATGGCGAGGGTCATGCGCTTAAGTACTACTACGTACTGACGTCAGCTCTAGGCGACAATGACCGATGCCAGCCTAGCTCTTTGGTATTCGGGCCGACCGAGGACAGCGGACTACCCACAGGTTATGACTGCAGCAATGTGAGACGAAGAACATCACTGGTGTCCTTACAAATTCTTGTTATTCCAAAAATCAAATGTTAAAAAGGTTGGGAGATGGAGGGAGGGGAGTTGAGGAAGAATGAAAATGGACAACACAAATGGAACATTATGGTGAGTAAATAACTTCTTTATCTGATGTTGTCAATTTTCATTCATTCATTCCTCAACAGTTGGGACACAGTCCCCAGCTTCCTAAAATCCAGGGTGGACTCTGAGGAAGGATATCCCTGAGAACAGTTTAGCTAAAGGCTGCTCTTCTCCTCAAGACAGCACCCAGTTTGTAAAGAGTAAAAGATATGAGGAATGGCCCAAGTTGCAGCTTCACATATGTCGTCCATGGAAGCTATAGAAAAACACTGAAGAAGTTGCCGTGGACCTAGGTGAATGGGCTCTTAAAGGTTTTGGTAAGGACAAACCCAACTTGTTGCAGACCGGTGATGCACAATCCATCAGCCAGCTGGCTAAAGTTATTTTTGCAACTAATTTACCCAATTTAGAAGCTTCAAAGGAGACAAATAATTGATCCGTCTTTCTAATTTCTTTTGTTCCATGTAAGCAAACACATAACTGTCTGTTGACTTCTATCAGTGGTATAGAACTACTGATGTATTCATTTCTAATCAAACATTATAAACTTCCTAGATTTAGTAGCTGACCTAAGGATCAAACCTATTTCTCCCTACCCAATTTAGAAGTTTCAAAGGAGACAAATAATTGATCCGTCTTTCTAATCTCTTTTGTTCCATGTAAGCAAACACGTAACTGTCTGTTGACATCTGTAAGTGTAACATATATTCATCTTTGTTTGCAAATTTATGAAAAAAAAACTGGCAGATGGACTGGTTGATGTTAGATCCTGACACCACCTTAGGAAGGAAAGAACGATTGGTTTGTAATGTTACTCTATCCCTGTGAAAAGTCAAGTAGGGAGGTTTACAAGACTATGCTTGAAGTTATGAACTCCTTCTAACAGAGGTGATGACTACCAAAAAGAAAATCTTCCAGGTTAGAAACTATAGATCATGTTTTATGGCTGGTTCAAAAGGGGGAATGAATCAAGGCCTGCAGTACCAAAGTTAAGTCCCATGGAGGAGTAGTATCTTTATAAGGAGGTCTCAAAAGAAGGGTACATCTCAAGAAGGCCTTACACAAAGTTTAGATTAAGCCAGGGTGGAGTTCTCAAATTCAATGTGAAAATTAGTGATGGCTGCTAACTTGAACTCTAATGGTTGAGGAGTTAGCTCCTTCTTTAAAAATTGTTGCCAAAAGTTCAAGGACACTATGTACACGGGGTGAAAAGGGCTGAATATGATTCTGATGCACCCAAAAAACAAACCTCTTCCATTTACTTCTGTAAAGTTTTCATGTACAAGCTTTTTGGGAAGATAAAGGTATATGACAGTGTTAGAAAAATATGTAATAACATATGTGTGTAATGCTTATTTTAAATAAGGGAAGATTAACACGTTTTTATTCTATATGCAGCATTAGTTTTATTTGAAACTGAAAACATGCTTTTCTGAAATTGTGCTTTCTGACACTGCAAGATGCACTCTGACCTAGTTTGCTAGCACAGCAAAATACATGTTTATGCTTTGGAAATGTACTGAAAGCAGGTGATTTTCTGCTAGGTCAGGAAATTAAATGGAGAATAATAATTTCTGTAGATCCATTCATTATGGACAATAAGCTCTGTTCGTGCTAATGAAAAAGTGCACAAGCTGCAAGAAAGTTAGATACTATAAACAATGAACTGCTTCAGAAATCTGTACTTGCATTGTGCTTGAATTAGCCACAGTACCTAGACTTGTAACATCGCATAGCAAGAAAGTTATAATTGACCGGTGGTCGTCAAGGCCATCCTGTTTACTAAAAAATCTTTTTTAAACTTTGAAGAGTCAGCTAGAAATGTGAGAAACATCTGTAAAGTAACAGAATTGTGAACTGGTGGTCTGCTATGTCAGCCATAGTGGGCAATGCCTTGAAAGAAAGGTATAATAATTGTGACACTTCCTGATTTTAGTCAGACAAACTCTGTAACTGCATTTTTTGTCTCCTTGCGCAAGAATAAAGATACCTGAACTGAACCTTATGCTTTTGGTCTTTTGAAGTATTTTCTTTGACAGACAGACAGGGGATGAGAGCATAGGTGGTCTGGCTATTAAAGGAAATGAAGATACCACCCTGTCAGGTTTAGGTCTGACACATCCTGGTGAATCATACCTGTCAGGTGAGAAAGGTAGTCTGGAATCAGATCCAGAATCCAAGGTGGGTAAATTAGATGAGGCCAAAGAAAGGGGAAACAAATCAGTTAAGGCCAGTAAGGTGCAATGAGAATGACTTTGCTCTTCAACCAGAAAGCTTTCGGCAGAAATCTGGGAATCAAGAGAGTTGGAAGATGCAAGTAAATGAGACCGGGGGATGAGGGCCAATTGTGTAGTAGTGTCCCTCTGTGATTCCCCAGGTTGGGGAATTAGGGCAAAGAAGCTGCCGCATTTGCTGTTTTGAGGAGATGCAAGGAAACTGCAGCAAGGCTGGCCCCATTGGTGAAAAATCATTTCTTCCACGTTCATGTTGAGACACCACTCATGAGGTAGTACAATGGACTTGCTCGATTTGTCTATCAAATTGGACTTCTGTGGAATGTGCGTTGCTATCAGAGAATAGTTGGATGAGATCGCCCATTACCACACACTGAGGCCTTCTTGACACATGGGGTAAAGACCTGTTTCCTCTGTTTGTTGATGTACCAAACTACTGACATATTGTCTGTCTGAATCGCAATTGTCCTGAAAGTGAGAGAGTCTTAGAAGTTCTGCAATGCTAACAACACTGCTCTTGTTTCCAGGACATTGATGTGCATGTTTGCCTGTTCGAGGGCCCAAGTGCCTTGGACTGTTTTCCCCAGGAAGTGCCCTCCACCCAATCTGGGAAGGGTCTGTGGTCACTGTGTGCTTGGAATGAGGGAGAGTGAAAGGTCTGCCTTGTAGAACCTAATCTGATCCAATCCACCACCAAAGGCATTTCTTGCATGCCTAGGTGATTCTTATTTGGGTTGACATTTTGGTAAAGAGCAGACCATTGTGTTGCTAACATCCACTGAAGAATTCTTACGTAAAATCTTGCTAGAGGAACTAGGACTACAGCTGCTGACTTTGATCCCAAGGCTTGTAGAGTCAGTTGGGCTGAGACTGTGGTACTATCAATTATTTTTCTGACCTGAAATCTGATAGTTTGTACTCTTGAGAGGAAGAGAAGCTGTCACTGACACTATTGAAATTTTCTTCTATGAATTCCCATGTCTGAGATGGTTCTAAATGAGATTTGCTGCAATTTATAGTTATCCCCAGATGGCAGCAAGTCTGGAATACCTGATCTTGTGCGCTTATTAGTAGATGCCTGGTTGGGATGGTAATGAGTCAGTCATCCAAGCAAGGAAACATTTGGAATCCCTGCGGTCTCAAGTGAGCTGCTACCACTGCCATGCATTTGGCGAACACTCCAAGGGCTGTGGTGAGGCCAAAGAGTAGTGCTCTGAACAGGTAATGACTGGCTCCCAGCCAGAAGCGTAGATGCCTTCTGGATGAAGCGTAGATGCCTTCTGGATTGTCTGTTCATTTTTATGTGATAGTATGCATTCTGAAGGTCCGAACCGTGACCATCTGAAACTCTGCGTCTCAAACTGATTTGTTCAAGTTGCTAAGATCTAAAATAACTCTCCAGTCCCCTGTTTTCCTTGGAACTAAAAAGAATCTTGATTATATTCTGGTTTCTATCTGGTCTGGTGGGATCTCTTGGATGACTTTTTTTTCCTAGCAACTTTTGTATTTCTAGTGCTGCTGCTTTCCTCTGACTGGGCGGAACATCAGGAAATTTGCATTCAGATGAAGGTGGAAGGGAAAAGGGAATTATATAACCTCTGGAAATAATACTCTGCACCCACGTATCTTTTGTAATGTCTAGCCAGAATCTCTGGTGCAGAGATAAATTACCCCCAATTGCCTCCAGAGGGGAACAATCAGATCTCCTTTCAGGAGCGTTAGTAGGGTCTTGTCAGAGAAGGAATCTCTAGACCACTGATTCTGCAGGCCTCCTTTGCCATACGGATGGCATCTTCTATTTGAGTCCCCCCCACCCCTCTGCCTCTGGGGAACTATCTCCACATGGATCTTGAAAAGAACCCTGGGACCTTCTTGAAACACATTTTTCATTCTCCTCATTGCTTCCTGAAGAAAGTCCTTTGAGAGGTCAAAAAACTTACTCCCACTGCAGAGAGGGTCTTTACATCATGCTTGCACCAGGTAAGTGTCTCCCTCACTTTGGGGGCTGAATAAAGAAGTTCCATCAAAAGGAACATTAATGAAAGGGGACTTGAAGGGCTCCACAAAATCACACAAGTGCATCCAGGTATGCCTCCTAATGGAAATGCCTGAAAGTGCCATCCCTGAGGTACCTTCAGCTGCATGAGGAATAAGCATCATGGACAAATTAGAAATGGATTGCAGGGTTGCCAACTGTGAGGCCACAGAAGCCTGAGTTTCAGGAGTAGTGGTCCCAGAAAGGGATTTTGATAGTTCCTCTATCAAGTCTCTCTGCAGTCTTGTAAAATGTGCCAAACAGTTTAGTGACCTGAGGACAAAGATCACTGAAGAATACTCGCTTCCCAAACCTGTCCAAAACAGCAGACTCCCTGTTAGGGGGACTGACAGAGGAACTCTGCTCTGCAAGTTCCTTCTTGATGGCTGCCGATGGGCTATCTATGGGCATGCCCTTGCTCTAAAACTCCCTTCCTACAGGTGGTTCCAGAATCTAAGCTGATCTTTTGGGGATTGGCTCAGCTGTGTCTGGCCCTTTAACAGCCTGCCTAGAGATCAAGTCAATGAGTTTGTCGGTAGGTGAAGCAACCTGGGAGCTAGACAGGACAGATCCAAAGGCCTCAAGGAATACAGACTCCTCTTGGGAAGGGTGATCGGTAGACCAACCACCCCCTCTGCTTAAGAATATCAAGGATGTCTCCAAATGAGATGTCTTTGGGTGGTGATCTTGGGGACCCTTCCCCTTCATCAACATCAGTATCTTCAGTGATGGACTCCTAAGGAGAGTCCAAGTGCTTCTTCTTGCACTTCCTCTTCCTAGGGACTTCTTCGGTGGGATACTATGGAGAAGAAGCAGATCCAGAGGGGGAGATCTGCGTGGGTAAGGACCATCCACCTTGCAGAAGCAGAAAACACTGTCTCCACCACCTCAAAAGCAGAATGCTCCGGAGAGAAGAAAGCTGACATAGCCAAAAATCCATGCTTCCACCATACTGGCTCCCCCTGCCCCAAAGACAGTCCCACCCAAGGCAGAGGTCGGAGATGAGCTGGCCAGTTTTGAGGCTCTGAGGGTAAGAAATGGTTCCAACAACTTTGGAGTTAACTCTAGTGCCACGGATCAGACAGGGACACTTCAGTTCCAAGAGTCCAATTCCAAAACCATCAGAGATGGTGCATTCAGAGACAGCCTCAGAGCCGAAAATACTTAAGTCTTCAGATCCAATCTAGATGGTCCTGGGAGACTCGAATCCAAGGGATCTGAAACAATAGGTCGTATTGGAGTAGGAGCCAAGATTGTAGGACAAACAAAGACTTCCTGACCAGAAGGGTTAAGAGCCCGAATAACTCCCTTCTATATCTGTGCGGAAAGAAATTTCCTCAACATTCTGTCCACATCAGTCTAGGTCAGACTTCAGGAAGAATGAGAAGTTACCGATGGGTACCTAGAGTGCTGGTGGTAGATACGGGGAAGCTACTCTAGAGGGTACCAGGGTCAATGGAGGGTGAACACCTGGTCCTGGGCGAAAGCTTTGGATTTGATAAGCTAGGATCCAAGGAAGCCATTTTCGACTCTGACGCTGGCAGAGCTAGAGCAGTCTTTGGATTCAACTTTGTGTTTTTTCCGTGGTGGTTCGGTGGTAAGATCCAGCGAGGGGGTTGAAGATCTGGCAGGCCCTGAAGGCGTAGCCAAGGGCTCCTTAAGCTTAGGTTTCAGGGTTTGAGCCTCAAACATAGCATTTGAAAAGGAAGAAGGTAATAGTGCTTTCAGAGTTAGCTTACTTTTTCCATCTACGATTGTTTGCAGGTTGAAGGCCTTGCAGATGGAGCAATCTACCTGTAAATGGTCTGGGCCCAAACAGTAGACACACAAATCATGCACACTGGAGAGAGGCAACCTGTGTCCATATTTTTGGAACTTTTTAAACCCAGATGGAGCCTTTTCAGACATTTTATATAATAGTAAATAAAAAAAATGCTCTAACAGGCAAAAAGAAAAAAAAACAAATACCAGCAATAGTAATTGCAGTTACACTGAAAGTGTGTAAAGGGGGAAAAGCTTACCAACTATAGTAAGAAGATAGCACTAACAAACGTGCAAAGGGGAGGTATTAGTGATAGGAAAAGTAAGAAATTTAAGATTTTAATAGGAAAAAATAAATTAACATATCTTGCCCGCTACTCAAATGCTTGAGAGCTCAGAGCGACCATGTCCGAGTATGAAAGCAGCAAACGAGATCAGAGGTATGTTAGGGGTGGTGCGTTACGGGTAAGGGAGGAGCTTGAGAGCTTTTTAGTGGTCACGAGCTAAAGTAATGGCAGAGTCAGATCTGAGGGTTGGATCTGAACCCAAGTGCTGGGCAATAAGTAAAAATTGACATCAGACCAGATATATCTCTGTTGGAATATGTAGTACATAGGTGCTTTAATCTCATAACTAAAATATTGCTCTCTCAGATTATTTTCTAATACCATCCATGACTCTGAGGCTCCTGCTTTCAGTGATCCTTCCATAATTAACAATATACCATCCCCACTTAGGCAGGTAAATACAAATCTCAATTGGGTGGCTCGGTGGTATGATCTTAAGTTTGACAGTCACAAGCATCCTTGTTCAGGCAGTAGCATTACAGGTTTCCATTTTACTCTTCCCCACTTTTCCCGTACCAAAGAAAAATTTTCAACTCTTTATACATTTTTTTCCAGATTTCTTACGAGGGCTGGTAGAAATATACTTGACTAATCCCCCAACAGGACCAAAAACATTTTAACCACTTAAATCTTATCACCAAGATCCATAGTAATTTAACTCCCACTTTTTTTTTGGCAAGTACTTATTTCAGGGTATCCTAACACATTTTGTATGTTGCTTCCTCAATTTCATTTTCAAACAGCAATATTTTTACCTATGTGCCTCCACAGTGAAACCCCCCTACTGCAGAATATCTTATATCTTTTAAAAAATGTTTGAGATATAGTGTAAAATTAAGGGAGGAAAGAAGGCACCCTTGCCTAGCATCTCTTGTCAGTTTAAATGCATTCAACAGGGTCTCATCACATTATATGCATTTCCCTGCCCCATAATGTATTTTAAGTACAATGTCTATCTATTTTTGTGGGAACTGAAAGACTTCTGGCTTTTTTTTTTTTTAGAAAGGCCCATCTGACCGTGTCAATGGTCTTTGCTGCATCTAGGCTTATTAAATTAAGTGGTTTTACATTTTTCCATTTTTTTATGCAAAATTAATTTCTTGTTTATATAGTTGAAAGTTTCTCTAACTTCTGTATAGTCACAATGATCTAAATCAATTACACTGGGTAGAAGTCTGGCCAGTCTTTTTGCTATTACTGCAGCAAATACCTTGCAGTCATGAATTAGGACACAAGAAACAGACAAATTTTATCTTTAACCTCCTTTGGAATGACTACTACCCATTGCGACTTGCCATTTTCTTGGAAATTCTCCTCCTTGTACAACACTATTAAATAATTCCCACCATATCTCAACCGTCTTGTCCTCTGACAGTCTTCAAACCTCAAATGGGATACCATCTGTTCCCAACAGTTTTCCAACTTTTTGTTTCCTAGTTGCATCTCTGATTTCAGTGTTTCAAAAGAATGTTACAGATACTTCTACTAACAGAACTGGGATATTTATTTTTGTAAGACTGTCACCATTTATTGGATTCTAGATTCTATGTCCAAATCAATCTGGTATAATTTCATGTAAAAATCCTACCATTTTTTTTGTAATCTTTTATTGGCTTGGTTCTAAGTCTACCATTCTCTGGGTTTTTTTAAGCATCAAAATAATTCTATCGTCCTTTTGCAATCTTGGTTTTTGTGGTAACAACTTGGTTATTTTAAGATTATTAAAACAAAACACTTCAACTCGTTTGCTTTTTGCTCATTCATGGTGTTGCTGCACTCCTACTTATTTCTCTTAGCCTCTTCTGTTTTTGTTCAGTTTCAACTGTTCTCTTATTGTATTTTCCTTTCTCTTTATTATACACCTTTTCACTTATTTTGATCCAAATATTGTGCGATTTAGTAGTCACTTGGGTACAAATGTGCTGTTTACCTCTATCCCATTTCTGCTCTAAATCCTCACAGTTTCTCATTTTTGAAAGAGTCCAACAACAGCTTCTCCATCCATTTTTTAAAATAAATTTTCTTAAGTTAGTAAGTAGGAAAGTGCCAGTCCCTCTCCTCATACATGCTTAGAAAACTCTTATCTTAAGTTGTACTGAAGTACAGTATCAGAAGTGGGTATGTTTCATATCCTACAATCCAGTGTGTGCGCTCCAAGTTATGTACCCTCTCTGCAATTCCTCACCAATTATTATACCTGTGTCAATTTAAAGTTATGTACTCACCCATAACTAGGCATTTGTGTTGTCCATTTTCATTCTTCCTCAACCCATGGGTACGGATCCGATCCTTGGATCCGACTCAGCTGCATACACCAGACTTCGAATCCAGCTCTTGACCTCTTCCCTCCATCCCCATTACTTCAGATCAAGTTTGTTGCCATAGGACCCTATAGCTATAACAGAGAGGTATACCTGACAGAGAAAAGAAAAGGGCTCAAACCCCGAACTGTAGGCTCCAAATATACTACTACTGGTCTCTCCAGAAAAGATACCTTTTAAAACTTTATTCCATTAAGCGCTTTCGGCTAGAAAATACCAGTCTTCTTCAGACATTCAAAAATCACATGAGAAACTCTTTTATAGCCCAACCCAACCACTTGAGTCTTAGACATAGCATTATAAAACAGCAACATATTAAACACTTTTAACAATACACTGAACTTTTAACCAGATATCTTTAACTTTTTCATGAAAAGGTGTATTTTAGAGAATGGATTAAGCGCAGGCAGGTCCCAAAGGGCCTGCAGTACTGGAAATCCCCTACTGGTTTAGTGGAGAATTCACCATTACATAAAGATTTACTCAGTAAGCATGACAGACATGGCTGTGAGCTAATGGAACTGTTGGTTCGTTATAATTCTAAAGAAATGGATGAGCTGTATTCAGCAATTAAGACCATGGATGAAATATTCAAGATAATGCTTTTCATCAATTCAAAGTGCAGCATTACAGAATTTTTTCCGAAATAGACAATATGAGCAAAGTCATAAACCAACAGAAAAAAACGCAAGATGGAAAGAGACAAACTAGATTATTTAAATGATAAAGCATACCCCAGTCTACCCAAAGGGCAACAAAGGACTGTTACTTTCTCAGACAATCAAAATACCGACTGGGGATAAAAATGACCAGGTTTACACTAATCAGCAGGCCCCTTTGGACCAGCCTGGGGTGCGAAGGTCGGAACGAATCCGGAACAATAGGGTGAATTACAACTACAGGTCTGTGAATTATCCACAGACACAACAACAGAGGAGGACGTCCCATTCCCTGGACAGGAACTAGAGAAACTGGTAGGTGACTTACGTGCATTTAATTCTTTGTCTATTATAAAAAACTGTAGAGAGGATTTCAGCGTGTATAACTTTAGCAGCTACAATACAACTCAGGCTCATGCAGACTTGTTCAGTAAAGGCCTGACATTTATACCTATGAGAAGAGGTGATGTGTCTAAAACTTTAATAGACTTGAAATTATATGTGAGAAAGCTGAACTTGCCTAATTAGTTTAAGTTATTCTGTACCAACAAATTTACACATCCCCAGCACTTTCAATCCTGACTTGCATCCTATGTTAAAAACCTTTGAGGATGATGTGAACTGGATTTGAGACATTTGCTAGAAAATAATATCCTATTTCCTTTAACTTAACATCTGTGCAACGTAATCCAATAGATGACATTACAAAATTATGCTCTCTTCGATTTATGCAGCCTGATAAAGGAGGGGGTATCATCACTATGAACCAGGTGGACTATAACCAACACATGCTCCAACTGTTACATGAGGACTCTTATGTTGAGGCATCAATGAACAAAGTCAATATTTCATACAATAGAGTAGATTTTTTTTTTTATAAGATATGTTAACTCAGCATCAGCTGTCTATGGAACAATATAATTATGCTTGTAATACAGCTCTTACGTTGGCCACAATTTTTGGTGTGCCAAAATTACATAAAGACTTATATAACACCCCCCCTTCGACCCATTGTTGATAATACATCCTCAAAAGTGTATTATATAGCAAAATCTATTGATGGACAACTAAAACATTACTTGGTTCCTGTTAAACATCCCTGTTGGGATTCTTGGGATTTTTTGGTGAAATGTAATGACTTACAACAATTCAGAGTGAGATTTTTCTGACAATTGATGTAAAAGACTTATTTACCTGCATACCCACAACACTGGGATAGAATGGTTTACTGAATATTTCACTGACTATGTACATATTGAACAGGATAAGATAAATACAATGTCACATTTACGTGAAAGGGTTTTATATGACTTTTTGTACTATGATGGCCAGTATTTTAAACAAGTGTCAGGTGTAGCCATGGGCTCACCTTGTGGGCCATTACATGCAAATGTGGTTATGTTAGTATGGGAATTGTTATTTATTTAATAGTGACTTTTTCAAGTATGTTAGGATGCATGTCCATTTTTGTAGATGATTTGTTTATTGCTTGGGATGGTCCTGTTGATTTAATACCAGACGTTGTACAATCTTTAAATACTACAACTGAGTTTTTGAAATTTACATACCAGTTAGGTGTGAATGCTATATCTTACTTGGATGTAGAATTAATTAGAACAGAAGCTGGTTTAAAAGCCTGTGTTTTTAGGAAAATAAAAACATATTCAAATAAATAATTGCATTTTACAAGTAACCACCCATACCATGTCAAAAAAGCTGTTATAAAGGGGCAGATGTTACGGGCCACCAGAATGGTAACCGATATGCTTGACTTCTTAAATGAAGTACACTTTATAGGCAACATGTTTGTGAATACGGGTTACCCCGGTGCAGATGGTTAACAATATAAAATTTGAGAGCATTAAGAAGAGACTATCAGGCCAGTACATTCCTTTATTACAAAACCATCATGCCAGGTCATTTGGTGAAGCTTATGGAGAAGTTTCTCCTTCTGCAAATGGTATCCAAAATGAAACTATAGGAATAATGGCATCAGGCAATAGGGTGACACCTTTACCACAATGAGAAAGTGGTGTACAACAAGCAAAAAAAAAAAATGCATTTATTTCTACATTCAATGCCCATAGTAAAAATATAATGGATATTATTAATAAAAATTGGGCATTTATAAGAACAGATAAACAGCTAATGGAAAAAATGGTAATTTTCCTGATTTTTGTATTTAGGTGGGACAGCAACCTTAAAGACTGGTGTGACAGTTTATCAATTTTACATATGCAACCTGTGCAGAAAATGGCAGTGTGGAATGTGTTCACAGTGCAAGTTTATTTTGGACTGTAACAAGGTGCACTTGGGTTCCAGGTGTATTATAGTTTCTGGCCGCTTTTCTTGCCAAACAACAGGAGTGGTTTATGTTGCAAAATGCAGCTCTTGTCCTGCATATTATGTGGGAAAGACTGAGCGAAAAATTAAACAACGGGTGTATGAACACATTTATGATATGCATACACATAAAGAGACCAGTGCTTTAAACACTTGAAGGAATTCCCCAAGCCATAGTTTTAAAATTGTCATACTGGAAAAGTTACAAAAAAAAAACGGGGGGGGGGGGCATGGGGTATTTTTTTTTTTTAAGAACATAGAGAGTTGTGGTGGATTTTACACTTGAATGCATCTGCTTATCCAGAGTTAAATGATGTAGTGTCTATTTCTTGTGAGTTAAAATTAAAAACATGATAAATAGTTATATATAAATATTTATATAAATGTATTTAAAAATGTATTGTTAAAAGTATTTCAATTTAATATGTTGTTTTATAATGCTATGTCTTTAAGACTCAAGTGGTTGAGTTGGGCTAGAAAAGCGTTTGTCACATGATTTTTGAATGTCTGAAGAAGGCTGGTATTTTCTAGCCGAAAGCGTTTGATGGAACAAAGTTTTAAAAGGTGTGTTTTAAAATAGTGTGTTTCTTGCGAATTCTGCCTTCTGGATTATTACCACTCTCTCCAGAAAAGACGTATGGGGATGGACGGGAAGGAAGTTTTGTAAGAATGAGGATGGACAACACAGATGCCTAGTTATGGTGAGTACATAACATTAAAATCCGATGTTGTCCTTTTCATTCTTCCTCAACCCATGGAACAGACTCTCCAGCTATGGTGATATTGGGTGGCCCTCACAGAAGTATATTCCAGGGTACTGCCGAACCAAAGATGGCTCTGTTTCTAAAAAGCATGTCCAATTTCTAATGAGTAATACTGCGGTGGTGGTGCTGCAGTAGTGTTGTCGCCTCACAGTAAGACGTTGTCCTGTTCGATTCTCAGCTAAAGTGTCTTCTGTGTGGAGACATGCGTGGATGGGCGTACCTTCGTTGAAGGTTGTGCGTCAGGCCTGGCAAGTTGGTACGTAAAAATCTACTGCCAATCATTCGCAGACCGGAGTTCGCTGTGGCGACCCCTAACCGGGAAAAGCCGAAAGATACAACAACAACAACAACAAAGGTATGAGCACTGGACCATGTGGTTGCAGCACTTATATCCATCAATGGATGTTTCTGACCAAAAAGCAAATGAAGCAGCCATGGATCTGGTTGAATGAGCTCTGGGAGGTTTGGATAAAAGTCATGCCTTGTTGACAGTAAATTCAAGAAATAAAATCTGTAATCCATTAATCTATGTAAAGTGACTTTAGAGACAGGGTAACCTAGCCCTTTTGGTGAAAAAAAGAGACAAAAGAGCTAGTCTAATTTTCTAATTTGTTCAGTCCTGGGAAGATAAAAATGTAATTGAGTGTACATCAAGGAAATGAAGCATGTACTCTTCCTTTATTTGAAAAATTTGGAAAAAATACTGGTAAATGAATGGAGAGAGTAATGTTATTTTCAGAAACCACTTTTGGTATAAAAAAAAAAAAAAAAAAAAAAAAAGAAGGGTTTGGCTATAAAGTAACCCTATCTTTATGAAAAGTGATGTAAGGTGGTTTTGAAGAACAAACCTGGAGTTCAGATATTCTCTTTGTAGAAGTAATGGTTACTAAGACTGTGTTCTAGAAGGAATTTTAAATCAATTTTAGCTGAAGGTTTAAAAAGTTTCTGAGTTAGACCTTGTAGCACAACTGTTAGATCCCAAGGAGGTGAGGGATCTTTTATTGGAGGTCTTAGAAGTCAAATACCTTTCGGAAACGCAGTGCATAATTTGGACAAAGCCAATGAATAATTTCTGTCCCCTGTATGAACATTAGAAATTGCTGCCAGTTGAAGTTTAATCACAGAGAAACTTGCTCCTCCTGTAAAAAGAGTTGCTAAAAATTGAAGAGAATCACAGAAACTGAAGCACAGAAAGGGTCAAGCTCATTATTCAAAGCCCATAGGGAGAAAGTTTTCCACTTGCTCTTGCATACTTTTTTAGTAGATTATTTTTTAGAAGTCAAAATAATGGTACATACAGGGAGAAAAAGCCTGGGCTGGCTAACCATTACTGGAAGTGGAGAAACCATGCAGTTAGTTTGAGGACCTGTATGTTAGGATGAGGGATTCCCTAATAGGTGAGACAGGAGGTCCAGAGTTGGCTCCAGTATTCATGAAAGATAACGGTTAGACCGTAGGAAACAAAATCATACTTGCCGAGGCCAGAAAGGGGCAAGGAGGATTTTTGAGCTCTTCAGCTGATTTGTTTTCTACAAAAATCTGGGAATCAAAGGAAGAGGGGGATAAACATAAAGGAGACCCAAGGGCCAAGCGTGGACCAGAACATCTCTCAGTGACTCCCCCAGGGGGGGGGGGATTAGAGAGAAATACCTGCTGCACTTCTTGTTGTGGGAGTCACAAACAGGTCACAGCAAGGTTGGGCCCAAATACAGGAGATAACTTCTGCCACAGACTGATTGAGAGACGACTTATGAGGCATTAAAATGGACCTGCTTAGTTTGCCCACTAATATGTTGGTTTTCCCAGGAATGTGCGTCACAATTAGAAAGCCGTCTGGTGAGATTGCCCATTTCCACAGTCGCATGGTCCCTCTGCAGACAGGATAAGATCAAGTTCCTCCTTGCTTGTTGATGTACCAGACTACAGATATGTTTTCAGTCTGAAATGCAATAGTCTGTAGAGGGAGAGCATCTTGAAATGCCTGCAATGCAAGTAGGACTGCTCTCATCTCTAGGACACTGATATGGAGATTGGTCTCTTTGGGGGAACCACATGCCTTATGTGACGCCCGTGCACTGGCCCAGCAATCAAGGAGCCTCAATCCTCACCACCAACACCAGTGAGGGGGATCCATATAGGGAAAGGATAATAAATATACACACAGTAAAGTACAATTTCCCTTAAGAGCACACAGAAATCACAGTCAGTCTGGGGCTGTTTTTTCCCTTTTTCTCCAGATCCCCAAGAAGACTCCCCACGGGCACAGCTATAGGGTCCAGATCTCAGCCTAGTGGGCAAGCTGAAACCTCAAGCACCCTCTCTGCCCAACCAGTGCTTCATGTCCCTGCCCAAGTTGCTGACACACAAGACTTTGAGATAAGAATTATATACAACCACACAGATACTTATGGGAAAGGCTGGCACAGGTTCTACAGCTGTGCCCCTTTTACCCAGACTGTATGGTAGAAATCACTGCCACCACCCACTAATATTTATCAGCTACCAAAAGGCCCTTATGAGAGGGTGTCCAATTATACTGTGCAGTAGTATTATCCAAATGGTAAGTGCAGCTGAACAGTCAAGGCTTATTTGGAGTGGCTTTGTACAGTATCACTATATATATATATATATATATATATATATATATATATATATATATGCAATGTACTGTAGAGCTTAAATTATCTCTACACAAAACAGCCACAGTTGAAAGGTTCAAAAATATTTAATAATAAACACAAGACAATACTTCTTACTACACAGTGCTAGTCAAGAGTTCAGACACAAGAAAAATGCATAAAATAATACAGTAATATAGTTCTAGCATCAATACAGAAAAAAAAGAAGTTATGTCTTACCATAACGTTCCATTTGTATTGTTGATCCTTGTTCAGTCATTATGCATGGGTATCGGTTCCGAGCTCGGAACCGAGCCGGCCATTTTCCAAGCTTGCGTCAGCTTCAAACTCCCGAGCTAAACTCTTACCCACAATCCCCCTCTCCCTGTTACCTCAGATTGAGTTTGTAAGTCAAAGAAGGTAGAGGCTAACTCTGGTCAAATAACCTAAGAGAACTGGATGGTGAGATCCACTAGAAATCACAGGAGGGGGAAGGAGGGAGGGTTGTAATGACTGAACAAGGATCAACAATACAGATGGAACGTTATGGTAAGACATAACTTCTTTATCTAATATTGTTAATCCTTGTTCATTCCTTACACATGGGACAGAGTCCCCAGCTACCTCTATTCCTGGGAGGCTCTCATGAAAGGACATTCCTGAGCACCATAGAACCAAAAGATGCTCTTCCCCTGGAGGCCAAATCTAATTTGTAATGATTGATGAAGGAGAAAATTACAGTCAACTGCCTGTCGGGTGCCAGGATCCGCCACACAACGCATGCACTCAAGTCGCTCCACAACAAGTACAAATATGACTCTGTCATTGTCCATGTTGGAGTGAATGACTTGAGACGTACCTCCCTGGACTACATGAAAAGAGACATGGAAGAGCTCTCGGATCATGTGGCCCAGGCAGGTATGACCCTAGCCCTGAGTAGCATCCTGCCTTCGCCCATAATGATACCACAATATAAGGATAAAATGATTGACTTCAACAATTGGATAAGCTTATGGTGTCATTCAAAGGGGATCCAGTATCTGTCTGCCTGGGATGGCATGATTGACAGACCACGATGCTTTGCCAGAGAAGGTCTGCACCTGTTGCCCCTGGGATTCAGGTTACTGGCTAAGGCTCTTGCCACCCCTATAGTGCCTTTTTTAGGCAAACTTCAAAGGACAAAACCACCACCGTAACAGGTACAAGCATGCAAAATCTGAAGGTAATGCTACTCAATGCTAGAAGTCTAAACCTCAAAATGCACTCTCTCGAGGCACTCCTAAAAATGGAGAACATAGATATCTGTGCAGTAACTGAGACCTGGTTCAAGGCTCCAGAGAGCACCCCTGCAATACCAGGCTACAACTCTTACCACACTTTTCGCCCACCAAACCAGGACCGAAACACTAAAGGTGGAGGAGTGTCAATATTCACCAAGGATATTCACACCACCAGGCTAGTTGGCCAACACAATGTGTCTGAAATTCTCCAAGTGCAACTAACACTAGGTAAGACTGCAATCCAAATTGTAGCTTGCTACAGATCCCCCACCATACTCCAAGATTCTCACTACACCTTTCTAAACATACTGGAAAATATTAAGATAGAACCAAACACCCTAATACTGGGTGATTTTAACTACCCTGCCGTTAACTGGGAAAACTACTCATGTCCCAACACCTTTGCGCAACGGTTCTTGGAATTCATAAATTCCAACGCCCTGGATCAACTAATCCATAGTCCCACCATGGGCTCCCATATCCTAGACCTGGTCATTACCAACATGGGAAATCAATGCTCCATACATATGGTCACCCCCTCGTTAGTCAGGTCTGACCATAAGCTAATCACCCTTAACATCCACATCCCACCCCCACCCCCCAGTAAAGAAACCACCATAAAAAACTTCTCCAAAGCCAACTTCATGCTACTCAAGTCAGAAGTGACAAACTTCATGACACCCATGCAGACGGGAACTGAAAGTTCAACTGCTGAATCCTGCACTAAGGTACTGTACGAGCACATCCACTCATGCATGAATCGTGCCATCCCAAATAGAACCAAAATGCTCTCATCCAAAAAAAGGAAGCCAATCTGGTGGTCCCCTGCCAAAATCAAACTTTACAATAAAAGGAAGAAACTTTTGCAGAAAAGAGGAAAATCCCAGGATGCAAAAAACTCCCTTACTAGCCTCAGTAAAAACTGAGATGCCTCATAAAATCCTCCAAAGCTAGTTACGAAAATAAAATTGCCAAAGATTCCAAAGACAACCACAAAGCATTCTATAACTATGTCAAGAATCTAAATGGCAATGCTCAGATCTGCTCTGAGCTAAAACAGAATGGCATTAAATATACTGATCCGAAGGATATTGCCAATATCCTGGCAGATCGATTCAGTGCCAACTTCACCCCCTCTCACCCCCTAAATGGCCCATCTCAATACCGGAAGATTGCCAAATTCCAGTAATGACGGCCACACAGGTACAAAACGCGCACTCTAAAGCCAAGAATACAGCATCCATGGGACCAGATGACATCCCGGGCTGTGTACTACATGAACTACAATATGAACTGGCACCTCACCTAAGTGTCATGTTTAATCATAGCCTCACCACAGGTTTCGTGCCCACTGAGTGGCGCAGAGCTACAGTTATCCCAATCCACAAGGGGGGATCCACCTTGGATCCCGGAAACTACCGTCCCATCAGTCTGACAAGCCTTATCTGCAAGGCCATGGACCGTATTATCATGGAACTTATAAACAAAGACATTGGCAACCTTCAAACACTGGACCCCACCCAGTTTGGGTTTGTGAAGGGCCGATCTTGTCTCCTGAACCTGATTGACTTCTTTGAATCAGTCTCCAGAGCCATGGACAAGGGTAAGGTGGTCCACACAGCCTATCTAGACCTTGCCAAGGCCTTTGACACCATGGCCCACTCTGGAATCATAGATAAACTTACTAAGTTGGGCATTAATCCCTATGTCACCCAATGAGTTGCTAAATGGCTTACTGATAGAACCCACACTGTAAAAGTAGCCGACTCCAAATCCAGCTCCAGACAAGTGACAAGTGGAGTACCTCAGGGTTCAGTCCTGGGTGCGCTCTTGTTTGGCATCTACTTCTCTGAAGTACAGGTCAACACTAAGGGACTCTGGCTAACAAAGTTTGCAGATGACTGCAAACTGGGAACCATTATTGAATCCCCAAATGATGTGGATACTCTACAAAAGGGCCTTACAGAAACAGATGCTTGGTGCCAGAGCCATGGGCTCAAGCTCAATGCCAAGAAATGTATTGTTATCCCCTTTGGGAAAAACATGTATCCATGAATTACCATATAGGTGGCAGTACACTAAACACAGAAAGTGTGATAAGAGACTTAGGGACACAGGTGGACAGTGGTCTCACCTTCGATAACCACATCGCCACAACAGTCAGGAAATCCTTCTATGTGGCACACCTCATCACGAAGGGCTTTTCATCCAGAAAAAGGAGGTCATTGTCCCACTGTACTCATCCCTCATTAGACCCATTATAGAATACAATGCCCCATTTGGTATGTACCTCTCAAGACATCTGCAACAACTGGAAAGGCCTCAGAAATACCTCACTAAAAGAATCACAGGCCTAAAGCAGATGCCCTACGCTGACCGCCTTAAAAAACTCCAGCTATACTCTGTCGCATATCGTCTACTCAGAGGCGATCTCTGCTTAACATACAAGGCCATGTCAAACCCAGAGCTGTTGGACATGCTACACTTAAAGAAATCCCAATCCCTCAGAGCTACACGCTCCAGGGATCTAAACCTTGTCATCACAATAAACAAAACATGCTGGAGGGATAGGTTCCTGACCCAGAGACTCCCCAGACTCTGACATAGATTGCCCATACATGTCAAGCAGAGTGCCTCTTTGGACCTCTTCAAGAGGAACCTTGACAATTGGATGGGAGAAAGGAAATTCACCCCAGGGATCACGTCAGTCGCCCTGCTAGACAGGGGTCCAGGAAAGTAAATAATGTGGGAAGAAATAGCCAGGGAATTGTTATGGCTAGGCTTGTATAGGCCCTAGGGCTGATAGCCTAGTACCAACCTATGAACCTATGAGGTGCAGCCCAAGTTGCAGCTGCACAGATGTCATGTAAAGAAGCTCTGGCATGGAAGACAGGAGAAGTTGTCACTGACCTTGTTGAATGAGCTTTCATGGTAGTAGGCAACGAGATATTACTTTGTGTGTAAATAAAGGTCACACAGTCCTTCAACCATCTAGCTAATGTGACCTTCGCAACAGCAGATCCAAATCTAGGTCCAGAAAAAAACAAAAATAACTGGTCAGATTTACGAAAGGATTTAGTCCTGTTTAAGTAAAAATGGATTTGCCTGTGTATATCTAGGGTATGTAGGCAGTACTCTCCTCTGTTTGAATGACTGGGAAAGAAAACTGGCAATTCAATGGCTTGATTAATGGACATTTCAGAGATCACTTTAGGCAGAAATGACGGATTAGTTCTCAGAGACACTATCTCTATGAAAATTCAAGTATGGACTATTGATACATAAAGCTTGAAGTTAAGAAGTAATAGCGACCAAAAACAAGGCTTTCCATGACAAATACTTGAGGTCGCAAGAAGAGGCTGGTTCGAAAGGTGACATTGTCAGGGCTTGTAGAACTAATGAAAAATCCCATGGTTGAATAGGTTCTCTAAAAGGTGGCTTCAGATGATTCACACCTTTTATGAAGGTCTTGCACAATTTATGGGACATAAGAGAGGAGTCTTGGACACCCTCATGAAAATTAGAAATTGCAGCCAAATTAACTCTAATGGTAGAGGCCGACAGACCCGATTGAAACAGGTCGGCCAGATAGTCTAGTATTATCGACACTGGCACTGAAAAGGGGTCTACTTGTTTATCTTTCAGCCAACAGGTAAATCCTTTCCATTTGCTCTGATAAGTAATTCTAGTGGAAGACTTATGAGAAGCAATGAGAATATCACGTACTGGTAAAGAAAGATCATTCTGCCTGGCAGTCAAGGGAATTGGAGTAGCCAAGCAGTTAGCTTCAGGCTGTTCAGGTTGGGATGAATCAGGTTCTGTGGGTGTGAGATCAACTCCGGGGTTGGATGGAGAATCCATGGTCGATCTAGTAGGTGACGCCAAAGGAAGGGGGAACCAAATCTGTTGAAGCCAATATGGTGCTATGAGGATCACCTTGCTCTTCAACTGACGGGCTTTCTTCAGAAACTGGGGAAAGGGGGGAAAGGGTGGAAATGCGTAAAGAAGACCCAAGGGCCAATCGTGGACTAGAGTGTCTCTGGGTGACTGTCCCGGAGGGGGAATCAGGGCAAAGTAGTTGCTGCATTTGTAGTTGGTCAGGGATGCAAAGAGGTCGCAGCAAGGACGGCCCCAGTGGTGGCAGATCTCCACTATCAAGGGATTCAGGGACCACTCATGAGGTTGAAGAATGCACCTGCTGAGTCTGTCTGCTATCACGTTGGAACTCCCAGGAATGTGCGTTGCTAGAAGAAAACGGTTGGTAGCCATCGCCCATTGCCATATCCTCATGGCCTCTCGACAAAGGGGGTAAGATTTGTACCACCTTGCTTGTTGATGTACCAGACCACTGCCATGTTGTCTGATTGAATTGCAATTGTCCCAGACGGCAGCAGGGGATGGAATGCTTTCAACACCAGTAGCACCGCCCTCAGCTCTAGAACATTTATATGTAGATGGGTTTCCAGTTTGGACCAAGTGCCTTGGACTGTCTGTCCCTGACATAGCCCCCTCACCCCATCAGGGAGGCATCCGTGGTCACTGTGGCCTTGGGTTGCTGGTGGGAGAAGGGGTGAGACCACTGTGAGAGATTGTGTCATCCAACAATTTAAATCCTGTTTGCACCTGTGAGTTACTCAAATCATGGCTGAAAGAGGATGCTGAAAAGGATACCATTGGGTGAGCAGTAGCCATTGTAGAAGCCTCATGTGAAACCTGGCCAGGGGAACAATGGTGATGGATGCTGCCATGGAACCCAAAAGCTGTACAACTGAATGAGCAGTGGATTTTTCCCTTGAAAAGATTGGAATTAGTTGTTGCTTTATCCTTAGAATTCTGTGCTCTGGGATAGCATCTCTGCAGTTTTTTTTGTGTCCAAGATAACCCCTATAAATTCTGTCGACTGAGATGGGGTGAGATTGGATTTCTGCCAGTTTATGGTTATGCCTAGCCTTTGAGCAGTGAGGAGAGTAAGCCAAGGCTTTTTCCAGTAAATGTCTGGTGGGGGCGGAAATGAGCCAGTCGTCTAGGTATGGAAACACCTGGAATCCTTGAAGTCGCAAGTGAGCTGTGACAACTGCCATGCACTTTGGGGGCTGTAGAGAGTCCGAAGGGCAGTACTCTGAACTGGTAGTGACTGGCTCCCGCACGTAAGCGCAGAAATCTTCTTGATGGCCTGTCCACCTTTATGTGGTAGTACGCATCTTGAAGATCTATAGAGCACATCCAATCGTCTTTTTCCAAAAGCGGGAGGACAGACTGTATTGTGACCATCCAGAATTTTTGTACACTCACAAACTTGTTCAATACACTGAGATCCAAAATTGGTCAACAGTCCCTGGTTTTCTTTGGCACCAAAAATAGTCGAGTAGAATCCGGATCCTATCTGGTCTGGAGGGACTATTTGGATGACTCTCTTTCTTAGCAGCTTTTCTATCTCTAGTGCTGCTGCTTCTCTTTGACTGGGTGGAATGTTGGGAAGATTATTTGAAGGGACGGGACAAAGATCGAAGGGGATATGATAACCTCTGGTTATAATACTTTGTACCCAGGAATCAGTGGTGATGGTTAGCCAGGCAGAAGGGTACAATGAGAAACGTCCCCCAGCCACCTCCAGAGGAAAGGAGTTGGGCCGCTCTTCAGGAGCGCTGGCAGGATTGACCAGGGAAAGAGTCCCTGGAACTATGGTTACAAGGACCCCCCTCGGCCGCGAAAGGAGCGTCTTCCCTGTGAGTTTCCCCCTCTGACTCTGGGGTAGAACTCAGTCTGTGTGTCATGGAAAGGACCCTGAGATTTCTTGAACCATATCTTCCCACTCTGTTCGTTTCGGGAGAAAGTATGTTGAGGGGAAGAATAATGGACACCTACTATCTTGTCATTGAAGATATTACCATCTAACCATTTCCTAGAACATAAAACTGGATTACATTGTTTAGAAACTGTTGATGCAAGACAGGCACTGCATGCAAGGAAACTCTACTAGCTATATCAGTAAGCAACCCTTTATTCCTTATAAACAAAGAGGTTTTTGTAGTGAAGGATTAGATTGCAGAACTTTTGTTTTTACTTTTACCATAGAAACTACTCATTGCTTGTAGGAAGATACTTCCATAGTGTTTTGTAATTTATTAAAGGGGGGGGGGGATCAGACAGCTTGTGACATATTTCAGAAGATAGCATGCAACCAACACCATGTCAGCTTTATTCCCATTTTGCATCTATTAAACTTGCCTGCAGTTTTTAACAAGAAAAAATTTACAAACTCTAGCTAAAAGTTCCCATCTCAATTACAGACCACTGACACACCTCCCAAGTGCTGTAACTCCTTATGCTGTAACTATACTAAACACAAAGCTCTGTTCTGAAGACACAAGCATATACATTTTAAAATATGCCATATATGCAGCCAAAAATAAGCTACCTTCTGTTTAAGAACAAGAAAGGTGGATGTTGCTATACAGGAGATTCTTTACAAGACATAGGTTCTCTTATATTACTATTCATTTAGAAGCATTTAAATTTCTAATCATTAAGTAAATCCTACTACAAAAGCAGAATCTGACAGATAAGAACTTCTTGGCTACAAGTGTTATCACAAATACAAACCAAACTGTATGTATAATTCTATGAGTGTCCAAGACTGTACCTTGCTCAATCTGCACCACTTTCAAAAAAAAGGCAAAAAAATATTTGCTGGTCTTACTACCTGACTTTTTTTTTTATAACTATTGCCCTCCTCTTGCATTTTATAACCGTATTCAGGGATGGATGCTGTGCTTCTCAACTTTCTATTTTTTCCATTTTCATAAAACTGCCTTTATTTTCAAGCGTGTTTGGAAAAATACTACATCTTCAACTGTCACAGTCATTCATGTTTCTGTACATCTCCATCAAGTTACTGTCTTGAACACGCACTCTAATGATATCCATTCATGGTAGACAAGGGAATGGGACACTACTAAGCTGGAGTAATTATCTTTTTGCATATTTGTACAAAAAATTCCCTTATTTCTCAAGATCTGATACAGCTCAAGCTCAAATTTGAGCAGCTAACTTTCCAAAACAGAACACAAGTTATACAGCACAGTCTAACCTTTTATAGGTTCATACATGTATACTAGACTAACGACCACTAGGGGCCCTTATAAGCCAAGCCATGCAACCCAAATGTGACCCACAAATTTTATACATAGGGGTGATTTATTGACTGCCTCTATCCATCAATGACATAAGAACCAGACCAGGGGTGAATTTCTGATAATCAATCCATTGGTCCAAACTATGTTTAAACAGGGATAGGGCGGAACTCTGCTTCACATGGATGGGGAGCCTGCTCTAGATAATGAGAATTCTCTGAGATACATCTCTCTCCCCAGCATGTCCTACTTAGGTTGCAAACAAAATGTAGGTCTTTTAATCTAGTGGCCCTGATGCTGTTTGCTTTGTGGATGTTCAAAAGGCTCATCAAAACAGAGTCCAGGGATGCCTTATATACCAGGCAAGTATCACCTCTCAGAAGTCTGTATGATGCAGAGTTGCTGCATGTGTGGTCAGGTACATAATAAAGGGGCATTATATTCTATGATGGGTCTGATAAGGGCCGAGTTCGGCAGTATAATGACCTCTCAGAACCTGGGTACCATGCCCTTATAAGTTGAACAGCACAGAAGGATTTTCTTACTACTTTAGACACGTTGGTCGAAAGGAAAGTTACTACCTACGTGAGTTCCCAGACCCCTGACTAATAAATCAACTTTTAGGGCTGTTTTACTGATGACATAATTACCCAGGGTGGTTGACTTCCTAAAAGGTACTATAATGCATTTCTTGGTATTGAGTTTTAAGCCATGGCTTTGGCACAAAGCATTTGTGTTGTACCTTTCTGAAGGGTGTTCTAGTCTTTGGGGGGGGGGGGTTCAATGACTGCCCCCAGTTTGTAAACATCTGTGAACTTGGTTATCCAGAGACCTCTGACTTTGACATCCAGGAAGTAGATGTCAAACAGGACTGGGCAAATCATAGAGCCCTGGGGGATTCTGCTGGTGACCAACTTCTTCGTGGAGGTGGCCTTACCGATTCTAACCTCCTGGGTCCTATCAGCGAGCAAGTTAGCTATCCAGCATGTTATAAAGTAGATTATACCTAGTCCAACAAGCTTGTTGACAATGCCCATGTGGGTTATTGTACCAAATGATTTAGTCATATCTAGGTAGGCAGTATGCACCTTTTCCCCACATCCATTGCCTTATTGACTTTTTCAAAGAAGTCCACCAGATTCAGCAAGCATGATCTTCCTTTGACAAAGCCAAACTGGGATGGATCTAGTGTGTGGAGGTCTCCTGTGCTTTTTCTGATAATGTCAAAGATGTCTGCAAAAATGGGAAAAGGGGCTGTGGATGGATGGACGGAATTCTTTCTAAGGCTTTGCTAATAAGACTAGTCAGACTAATGGGTCTTTAGTTTTCAGGTTCTTCTGACAGTCCTCCCTTTATGAAGGGGGATGACCATTGCAGTCCTCCATTCACGTGGCACAAAGTCTGTTTTAAGACTACAGTTAAATAATGACTCCAAGGGTCCTCATAAGTCATCTTTTAGACTACTCAAGAGACAACCTAGGATGTTACCAGGGACCACTGAAGCCATGTTCTTGGCTTTAGCAAGTACAGCCAGGATATGCTCCCTAGTTATGGTTGGAAGAGTTATGTTTGAGGGTATTTTTGGAGGGATGGTTGGGGGTTTGAAGGAGGATAAAGATGGAATTGAATTTGTCTGCTAACAGGTTCACTACATCACCAGGCTCAGTGAATGCGGCACTATTAACCACCAGTTCAGCAAGTTGCTGTGTACTGCCCTTGAGGTTTCTGACATAACTGAAGAAGGCCTTATGGTCATCTTTCAACTGGGAGGCTATCTTAACCGCAAAGCTGGCTTTACTTGAGCTAATGAACTATCTTAGTTGCCTATTTAATTTGATGAGAGAACTTTTATCCTTATGGGAATTACCCTTCCTAATTTTTGCTACATTTTTTCCCTTTTGTTGGAGTCTTAAATCCATTATAAGTTCAATTATTCAAAAAAGGGTCATTCCTATTCCAAAATACACAGGCTGACTGGAAGGCCCAACCAGTGTGCACGTTGTAAATCTACTGTATACCAACAGAAATAAGTCCTGCTAAACCAGTCATACTCGCCTCTTCAGACTGTTACTGTGTACTCGATAATGCCAGACAAATTTCACACTTACTTTTGTTCAGAAAGTGAACCTACATAAAAAGCATCTCCAACTGTTAAAATGCACAAGGGTAAATACTTCAGTTATTCCAGATTCTTCTCTTTTCTAAAAGTTAAAACTCAATTAAAGGAACTGAAACCAAAACTAAAGCAGGTCATTTAATATTCAAAAACGTGCATGCTGACAGGACAGACCATTCAACTTGCTTTGTAGAATACTGATTTTCCCCACCAGAAGTTCTGTTAAATTAGTTTCTCCACACCACTAAGTAAAGAATATAAACTGTCAAAATCTCACTTAAGTAAACTGCTCCATGGAGCAAAATAATATAACATTGAAAAGATTTTTATGGTGAGACTGTCTCTGCAAGCAATACGATGTCATACCTCTATCTCTCACATTTTTAGGGACATGTCTGCTATTACTTAATGATTTCATTCAATGACAATTTGCCAGAAAACCAAACTAATTAAGAACAGATCTGCATAATCTGGGTAAATATAGACATACAGCAATTCTAAAATCACAATAAAAACAAAATTTGTAGTTTAAAAATGCCATATCCAGGAAAGAACCCTCTTCAGAACAGCATGCACAGCACATATCTTGCAAGTCCCATACTACCACAAACCAGCAGAAGAATATACAAGTTATGTACTTACCATAACTTGGCATCTGTTTTGTCCATTTTCATTCATCCACACTGTTGGGTCTTTGGATCAGGCCTCGGATTTGACTCGGCCTCATTCACAAGACTTTAGGATCTGAGTCTTGCACGCCTCCCTTTCCCATAATGCATCATACCTTCCCTAACCTCTCAGCTAGAGTTTGCTGCCCTAATAGGTAATATTACCAGGAAGAACTAGAACAGATCAAGAATTTCTGGGGTCCAGGTCATGAATTTATGAGATTAAAATTCCTCTAGGTAACTTCTCAAAGATACCAAGGCTGGGGGATGGAGGGGAGGGAAGTAAAGAAGAATGAAAATGGACAACACAGATGCCAAGTTATGGTAAATACATAATTTCTATATATGATGTTGTCCTTTTCATTCTTCCTCACTGTTGGGCCAGATTCTCCAGCTAGGTAACTCCTGGGTGGCCCCTAAGGAAGGATATGCCGGACCACTGTCGAGCTGATAGATGCCCTGCTTCTGGAGACAATGCCCAATTTATAATGCAAAGCAAATGTATGGGTCTTGTACCAAGTGGCTGCAGCACATATTTCATCAATAAATTTTCTGGCAGAAAAAGCTGAAGTAGCCATGGATCTAGTCGAGTGGGCTTTAGGTGGATGAGGCAATTCAACACCTTTTTGGGAATAAATGCACTTCAGATACTCTCTTGGCTGACGTGATGGCTACCAAAAATATAGTCTTCATGAAAGAAATTTCAAGTTACAACTATTGGTTGGTTCGAAAGTTTTTGAGTGAGGCTTTGAAGGGCAATTGTAAGGTCCCAAGGGAAAAAGGATCTTTAATTGGAGGCCTTAGCAGAAAAATGCCCCTCATAAATGCTTTGCATAACTTCGATGAGGAAAGAGTTTCTGGGGTTGGGAGGGTGGCTTAATGGTTAAGGTGTTTGTCTTATAAACACAAGGTGCAGGGTTTGAGTCTCAAGGCATAATTGGCTAGGTTTAAAATGGCTCACAAGTGCAGTTATCTTGGTACTAATCTATGAACCTATGAGTGAAAGCTCCCTATCCTGAATGAAAATTCGAAATGGCAGTCAGCTGTAACTTAATGTTACGGAAACTGGCACCGTCATGAAAAAGTAAACTCATAAAAAGGAGAACAGCTGACGTAGAAGCTGTAAATGGATCAATATTCTCCTTTGAAGCCCAAATCATAAATACTTACTGTTACAGACCTTTTTTGTGGAAGCTTGCTGCAAGGCCATGATTATGTTGTGAATTGGGGAAGCTAGCCTGGACTTTTTTATCACTGGAAGTGGTAAAGCGTGAGTGTGGAGACTGGATTATCGATGCTCTGACAGATTGGAGAGGAGTTCCTGATTGGGATCCAGTATCCATGGGGGATACTTCAGGTGAGACCATAGGAAGGGGAACCATATATGATGAGGCCAAAAGGGGACAATGAAGATCACTAAGCTCTTCAGCCTGATGGCTTTCTGTAGAAACTTTGGGATCTAGGGAAGGGGGGGGTAGGCATAAAGGAGACCTGGGGGCCAATCATGGACTACAGCATCCCTCGTTGACTCCCCTTTTGGGGGATCAAAGTAAACTCCTTGCTGCATTTGTTGTTTGGGGGAGAAGCAAAACAATCGCAGCAAGGTTGGCCACAATGTCTGAAAATCTGGTTTGCTACCGTTTGACTGAGGGACCACTTGTGAGAGGTCAGAATGGACCTGCTGAGGCGGTCTGCTAGCACAATGGTTTCCCCGGGAATGTGCACTGCAATTAGAAAGCGACTTGAAAAGATTGCCCATTCCCAAACTCTCTAAGCCTCTCTGCATAATGGGTAGGATCAGGTTCTTACTTGTTTGCTTATATACCCGACACTGACATGTTGTCTGCATGAACTGCAATAGTCCCTCAGGGAGATGGTCCTAAAAGGCATGCAACATTTGAAGGACTGCTCTCATCTCTAGGACACAGATATGCAGCTTGGTCTCATGCTTGGACCACATGCCTTGGACCAACTTTCCCTGATAATGCCCCCCCCTCCATCTCAATAGGGAAGTGTCCATGGTCATTTTGGCTACTGTAGGGGGACAGAGAATGACCTGCCCAGCTACAGGCCATTTGATTGCATCCACCACTAGAGATAGCTTCTGCAGACTGGAGTTAGTCCAACAGGAGCAGACAGGGACTGGTAAAGAATGGATCATTGAACAGCCAGGGTCCACTGTAAGACTCACATAATGTATCTTGCTAAGGGTAGTAGAATGGTAGCCACTGACATAAACCCCAGTGCTCTGAGAACTAACCGTGCTGGAGGAGATGGGAGATCCAATAAGTCCTGGACTTGCTGTCTCAGAAAAGTTATGTGATACACAGGTAAGGACACTATTTGGGTTGAAGTATTCAGTTGCTTTCCTATCAACTCTAGATTCTGCACAGGGGTCAGATTTGACTTTGTCAGGTTTAGTGAAATGCCCAGGGAATTGAAGATCTGTAGCAGTTAATCCTTGGCTTGAATCATTTGATGCCTTCTTGGTGCAGTGAAGTAAGGAGCCAACTGTCAAAATATGGAAACACCTGGAATCCTTTTAATCTCTGGTGAGCTGCAACTACCACCATACATTTGGTAAAACACCTGGGGGACTGCAGTGAGTCCAAACGACAGCACTCTGAATTGTTAATGACTGGCCCCCCAGCCGAAAGCGCAAGTTTCTCCTGGAGCTTTCTTTAATTTTTTTGTGATAATACGTGTCCTGGAGATCTACAGAGCACATCCAATTGTCCTTGCACACAAGTGGCAAAATGGACTGAACTGTAACCATTTGAACTTTGACTTCTTAAGATATAGGCTGAGGTTGCTGAGATCCAGTACTGGTCTTAAGTCCCCTATTTTCTTTGGCACCAAAAAAGTGAGAATAAGCTCTGTATCCTATTTCTTCAACTGGGGCCTCTTGGATGACTTTTTTTTCTCTAGAAGGTTTTGAACTTCTCGAATGGCGAACTCCCTCTGACTGGGTGGCATGCCAGGGAGTATCCTCTTGGGACTTGGAAGTGAGGGGGAAAGGGAATGCAATAACCTCTGGATATTATTTTCATCACCCAGGTATTGTTTGTCCAGGCATGTAGGTGTAGGGATAGATGTCCCCTGACTGACTCCAGAGGCGGGCAGTCAGGTAGCATTTCAGGAGCACTGATATGGGCTTATTGGAAAAATGGTTCCCTGAAGCACTGATTCTGTTCTGCGAACCCCCGCCCCACCTCTGAAGTGACATCTACCATTGAAACCTCCTCCTTTGCCCCTGGAAGAGGTATCTCGTGTGAGTCCTGGAAAGGTCCTTGAGATTTTCAGAACCAAAGTTTTCCTCTCAGCTCTTTAATTTATTGAAAAGGTTCTTTGGGGGGGGGGGGGTAGAAAACTTGATCTCCCATGGTAGACAAGGTCTTTCTCACTGCAGGCTAGCATTTCTCTTACTGTTGGTCTAAACAAGGAGGAACCATCAAAGGAAGCATTAATGAAAGACACCTTAAAGGGTTCTGTAAAATCACAAAGCTGCATCCAGGCACATCTCCTAATGGCTATGCCTGCACCAGCTGCTCATGAGGTGCCTTCTGCAGAGTGCAAAATCAGCCGCATCGAGGAATTTGCAAAGTAAGACAGAGTTGCTAATTGGGGAGAAACCTATATAAAGTTCTCCTTTGACAAGGTCTCTTTCAGAGAATTGGTTAGCTCCTTGACCAAATCTTTCTGCAGACATTTAAAATGTGCCAGGAAGTTCAATGTCCTCAGCGTGAAGGTGGCTAAGGCATACATGCACTTTCCATGTCTATACAAAGCCCAAACTCCTTGTTCGAGGGATGAATAGAGGAGCTTTGTTCGGTGAGCTCCTTTTTCGTGTCTACTAACAACAATAGCATCAACTGGGACACCCTTTCCCCAATGTAAGTGGTCAGAGACAGGACTCAAGAAGTTATCAGGATGCTTAGGGAGCTCAACTGTGTCCGGTTCCTTCCAAGCCTGGATGGAAACTAAGTCAATGAGTTTGTCCACCAGAGGAATCACCCAGGATGTGAACGGGCCCACCTGAAAAGCCTCCAGGAACATTGACTCTTTGGAAGAAGGATTTTGGGAGAAGCAGCCTCCTTTTTGCCTCAGGAGTTCAAGGATTTTTCCTAAGGAGAAGTTGTCCATTGGAGATCGGGGAGATCATTCTCCATCAAAATCTGTGACTCGGGTAAAGACACCAAGGGGGAGTCCACGTGCCTCCTTTTGCACGTTTTCTTCCAATGAAACTCCTTCTGTGGGATGGTCATGGGAAGAATTGGATGAAGGGGAATCCCCTGCAGGGAAGTAGTCTGAAGGCTTACCAGGGGGGCTGACCTGGCAGGATGGATGGACTCGAGGCTAGCAGGAGATAACAATAGGATACGTAGGATAAGGTGTCACATACCTCTAGGTCTAGAGAAAGCACTGTCTACCACCTAGAAAGATGATGGGCCCAGGGAACCCCTCCCTTCAGATGGAGCCAAAGCCACCTGAGAAGACAAAGTGGGGTCTACCCCAGATCTGAAACCTACACACAGAGCTGGGTCTGAACTGTCGAAGCCCAAGGCCCCCAAGGGAAGGGACGGATCTGACCAGCTCAGGACCAAAGCTACCCCCCCCCCCCCGGAGCAGTCACCAACATCTCAGATCTGGGACCCACTCTGATCAGTGTGTATCAGAGCACAGTCAGTCTGAGAAAAAGGCAGAATTGAAGAGACACATATTATCAAATCTGACAACTCTCTCAGAAAAACAGGATCCTGGGATTCCAAAACAGTAAGATGAATCGGAAGAAGAGTTTGTAGCATGGGTTTTGATGCCTTCATGAGAGCCAACCTGAAGGGAGATGACAAAATCCCCAACTGTATCTGAGCTTTGAGAATACTTTGCATCATCCTGTCCATCTGTGATTGGGAAAAGCTTTGAGAAGAACTACAGGATGCTGACAAATGTCAGGACTTATCTAGTGATGGTCTGAGCAGATGAAGCTGGTCTGCTCCAAACAGGGTCATGATTCTGAGACCTTGGATCTGAAGGCTTAAAATCCAAGGGAGGCCTGATGAGGAAAGAGTTGCTCTGGATCAGTAAAATGTCTGCTGGATCCTAGGCTGCGCTGGGATCCAAAGACAATTGGATCTGAAGGGCAGACTTGTCTGTTTTATTGGAGTCTGTCAGATCCGAAGAGGTTCTCAGATCCGAAGATGTGGGATCCAACAATTTTCATCTTTATTTCAGCCTGAGAAAACGTAGCCCCTGGAGAAGCTGGGAGAGCTCGCTTCTTGTGGTCTTTTGAGGTCGAAGGCTTGGAGGGGAGTTGAGCCCCCAGAAGAAAACAACAGACCTCTCAAACATAATTTTTTTTCTTGTGTTTGACAGGGCATGAGAATTGAAGGCCAAGCAAACAGTCGCCATTCAAATGCCCTGGCCCAAGACAGAAGACACCCCTCTCTGTGGGCATCAGAATTTGGAATTTCGTGCCCACAAGAGGAACATCTTTTAAGACTTGGAGGCTTCTCTCTCATTTTGAGGAAAAGGACTTCACTCTCACACAGAGAAAAAAAGGCAGGCTATCTGACCCACACACACACACACACACACACACACACACACACACACACACACACACACACACACACACACACTAAGGAGAGAAGAGAGACAGAATTTATTTATTTTCTGTATAGAAAAGTATAAAGGAAGAAAAAGGAAAAACAGTGCCAGCAGCACTATAAACGATAGGAGGTGGGAGTAGGAAGGAAAGAACAAGACCCTAATACCAGTGGACTAACTTGGGAAGGGAGGTAAAGGATAGCTAAACAAGTTAAGAAAGAAGAACGGGTCTATATTAGAACACCGGACTTTCAGAATTTCGAGTGTTCTAATATCGAACCCTATTAATAGAAAATTTAAAACATTGAACATAGAGAACAGTGAATGTTTTCCTAGGGAAAAAAATTAGCTGTACCAAAACACATACACACAACACAAGCACACCAAACTACAGCAATCCACACACATACACCTAATTACACCTAACCCTACACTAAACTATACATACAACACTAACTATCCACTTACCTTAACCCAAACCCTAACCCTAAGGACGGTCACTATCGCACAGTCACCTCACCCGTGCCCTAACCCTAACTCACCTACCCCACCCTAACCCTCACGTCCACACAATCACACACATACCTGACCCGCGCCCTAACCCGCACGGCCACACAATCGCAGACTTACCTGAACCCAACCCGTAACGTTCCACCACAGCACTGAAAATACTGAAGCAACAAAAAACGGACAACCAAATTCTTTCCCTAGGAAAAAATTTGTTTTTTTGTTTCTTCGATATTTTCAGCGTTTGCTGAAAACGGGTCGATATTAGAACACTCGAAATTTTGAAAGTTCGGTGTTCTAATACAGACCCAGAAGAACTACTTAGCTTTTTTACAACAATTAAGACAAACGAGTTAGAAATACACAAACACAGTAACTCAGAGTTAAGAAAAAATGCTTGAGACTAACAGACCACATCTGTGATGGATGGAGGCAAACGAGATCTGGGGAGTTAGGAAGGTATGATGCATTATGGGAAAGGGAGGAGCTCAAGACTCTGATCCTAAAATCTTGTGAATGTGGCAGAGTAGGATCCGATGTCGGCTTCAAAGACCCAAAAGTGTGGATGAATGAAAAGGACAACAAGAGACACTAAAGTTAATTTATACAACATTATTTGGAAAAGGTAACACTTATTTTCTAAATAATGTCATTGCATAATAGCAATAATTCCCTCCTGGGTGTGGATAACTCGAGATTTACCCACAATTGCTTTTGTTTAATCACTCAGGCTTCATCCTCAGGAACAAACCATGCCACCCTTGGCTAAATCCTGAAGTACCTACAACCAATCTTGGATTATTACTAAACATTACAATGAAGCCACCTTTGCATTTTGTTTGGTTTAATTTGTAATATTTTCTTTGTAAATATCCTGAATCTATAAGTTAAAAATACTCAGATACTCAATTCCCCCTTTTACCTACTAAACCATTTCTTTCTCAACTGGTTCTCAAGTGATTTTACTGCACTCCCCTCATGAGAAATACAGACCCTTCTGTTCTTTATTAGCTTACAAATCAGCATGATTATAGATACCCATCACAATACTTAGTGCTACCAAATTTTGATACAGTCTACTGCTTACTGAAGTTATTACATTTGTACACTGATAATTTCCTGCTTCAGTGATGTTCTGTAATATGCACCAATGTCACTTCTTAGAACTTAATACACTTTTATATCTTTGTGTGATACTTCCTGTTTACTAAATTTTGTAAATATTTTTAGTGCGTTTTTAAACTTTATTTTGTGCATCTACCATTTTTTAGAGCTTTTCTCCCCATGCTTCTACTGAAAATGGACATTGTATCCATTCAGACATACGTGGTAAATAAAAATATATAAATAACTCCTATCTTGTATAATGAGACACAGGTTGCAAAATGAAGGCAAGGTTAGTATACGCACAGCAGCAGCAGCAACAGCAATATTAAGGGAAAATCTTCTTTACAGGTGAGTAATATCACGCATTACGGAAGTGGTAACTTTCCTCCTAACTGTAATGATCCATATGGCTCAGAAGTGCTGCAGCAAGAAGGTCAGGGGAGATTCATAGATGGTCAATTGAAGGGTATATTACTAGATTGTCCTTGGATATTAAAAGATTTGTGGGATTTCTTGTCCAAAATTAACAAAAAGATGTATAGTGACAACTTATTTTTCATGACAACAGACAAAGGACTTATTGTCCGTCACACCACATGAAACGGGTATTGACTGGGTCTACCAATATCTTTGCCAGTATTCTACACTTAGTCACAACTGCATTCTTTCATTAAGAACACAGATGGAACTGGTATTGGATACAAACATCATAACCTTTGAACAACAGTTATTCAAGCAGGTTAAAGGAGTGACAATAGGAGCTGCATGTGCCCCCCATTTCTGCCAACATGGTACTGGCATATTGTGAGAGGGAATACATATTCAATAGTCCCTTTGCCAAGGACTGGACATTTTATGGGAGATTCCTTGATATCATAATTTTTTTGGAAGAAAGACAAGGGGGAACTTAAACATTTTTCAGATTTTTTTGGAAAACAGCACTGAGTTTCTGGAATTCACTCATTCGATCACTGAAATCCACTGTCCATTACCTTGACATTACTATTGAAAAGGACCCAGTAAAACAACAGTTCACCTCCATCATATTCCGGAAACCCACATATTTAAACAGTCTCTTACATTTTGTTAGCTGACACCCCCTCCACCAAAAGAAGGCATTAGTAAAAGGACAGGGGATTAAGACTGGCTAGGATGATTTCTGAACAAGATGAATTCATTATACAAATTGACATCTTAAAAGACATGTTGGAAAAAAGGGGTTATCCTGCGAGTTATGTTGGTAACATTTTCCAGATTATAAACAAAAGGTTGAATGGGCATTTTTTACCTCTGCTTGGTACAGGGGGAGGAATTCAAAAGGATGCAAGACAGGCAAGTAGTAACACGTTTAAGAAATCAGCTATATTCAAATTTAACTAGCAATTTTACAACATCAAGAATATTATCCAGCATAATTGGAGTATTTTCAGTATTGACGTAGACCAGGCACAGCTAGTAGAACCAGTCCCTAATATTATATATAAGGGAGACTGCAGCATAAAAAATATGCTGGAAAGACAAAAACAGGGTCTAGACAGAGGTATAGGGATGGTAAAATGTGGTTCCTGCCTACAGTGCCAATACATTTTTGAAGCTAAAGACATTTTGATTCCTAACTATGGGAAACATTATAAGAGGGAAAATTTCTTGTAACAGCAAAGCCGTGGTTTATTTGGCCCTATGCTCCCAATGTACATGTTACTACACTGGCAGAATGAAGAATGCATTAAGGAGAAGAATATATCAATGCTATTATGATATAAATAGGAAATGTTGTAAAAATGCATTAGCAACACACATCAATGCCAATGAAGGACACAGGTTCAAGTTTGTCATTATTGAACAGGTCAATTTGGGAGAAAGAGGGGGTCCCTTGAATGATTTCTTGGAACTATCAGAACTGAAATGGCAAATAAGAGCAAATGCATCAGAGAGTCCAGGGTTGAACAGTGCTGTGTCCATTAGTTCTGTCTTAAGACTGAAGGCACAATTTTTCTTTTAAAGAAAGTTTTTAACAAAATTAAGGATGTTTTTTAGGCAGATGTTGAACCATCATAGATGGAAGTTAGGCATGTATGTTCTATCTGTTTTTATATATATTAATGTTTGTTTTACAGTAAGTGAATTTTGTCATGTTTTTATATTTTATTGGTCTAGGGCATGGTTGCTTTAAGAACCATATTTATTTGTCCAGGTGATACTTGTATGTCATGTATATAAGAGATGTTGGGTAATGTTACTTCATTCTGATTGAAGTTTCCATTAGAGATGAAAGCGCTCAAATAAAATTTTCCTGTGTAGATCTGGACCTTCATTTCTTCAATATTTTTTAAAAGTAAGGGGAAACTTTAGAATGAGAAAAGACTTCTCAGCAAAAATGCTAGATGTGGTATCTATTTTGGAAAGTAAGCTGAAAAACCAAGAACTAACAATTATGCACATTTTAAGTCTTAGGCTTACACATTGCACATGAAAAAAAAAAAACTTGGCAACTGCCAAAATGCTGGTCCATTTGAGTAAAATGCACTTTAATTTCCTATGACACCCATTTCTCTACTTTTCCATAAAAAAGGCAATACGCTGTGATAGTTACAGTGACAAAATACGTTTGGAATCAGTTTCATTTGGAAGACAAGATCCAGAAGTCAACTGCAGTAGTCTCAGGAACGCATGACTAAAGTAGACAGCTACCTTCTGCAGTGCAATTTGGCTGTAAGAAAGAACAACTTGAGTACTTTGTTCTGTTTCTGGTTCCTAAGACAATGCGGGGGGGGGGGGGCAATGAGAACAAATACCCTGTAGCAAGTTAAAGGAAAAGTCTAATTTCCAAATACCTACACATACAATTATGTAATGTATGCAGGAATAAGTAACAAACATCAGTTGAATTCTTGCCGCTTATGCGGAAACACGTTTTTATCATAAATGTAGGAATGGACCACCATGATTACACTCCAAAATAAGGGGGGGGGGAATGTAACACACTTCTGCTGCACGAGACCAGACAATTACAGCACTTTCAGAGGTGAGTAACAATTGTTACACAACTCCTAAGCACTGTTAGCCTATTGAAGGTCTCACATGACGTTACTTCGCTCTCAGAAGTTCCTGATACCTTATATTTTCTGTTGGCAAAAGTTTACAGACGCGAGTCTGTGAGTCACTAGTTTAAATCATAATGGTTTACTATCAAATGACTGAAAATCAAAAGACTGAATCCCAAAAAGACTGAAAATTCAAAATATTGAATGATGGAATTTACCCCTTCTCCACTGTTGTGCGATCTTGGAGTTGGTATATATATTTAGCGGGGGGGGGGCACAGCCCCCCACATGAGGGGAGCAGAAGGGGCTTCCCTCTTGCATTAAAAATGTATTCAATATTTTGCATTTTTAGTCTTTTTGGGATTCAGTCTTTTGATTGTCAGTCATTTGATAGTAAACCAGTCATAACATTTAAAACCTGCCCCTGACTTCTTCCTCCAGTTATATTATTTGTCTATATACAGCATTTGCTAACTGCTTTACCGGCTTGAAAGCCAGTAAAACCCTTTGTGTTTTTTTTTTTTTTTTTTAACTGGTAGAACATGGAATAGAAAAACCACACACTACAGAGTTATGACTGGGTCTCACCAATTGTAACGAGCAATTTATTGCGTGTTATTGACATGGATGGGAAGATTCACCTGTCTTGTTTCACTCTGGAGGGGAGTTCCTTGGCAGTCATGTTTCAAGCACATAATATAGAGGATTATGATGGGGTCACTGATCTTAACCTGATTATTATATGTTCGAGACATGGATGCCAAAAATTCACCTCGAAAACAAAGTTATTTTAGCTACTTTCTAAGCTTTTAAGAGGAAGGAACACCCAAATATTTAAAACCCTCCACGTACTACTAGTTACTGTACAAAAAAAAGTGTTTTGCTGGATTTCAAAGCCATATAATGATTAGCCACTTAGCAAGTGTTGTCAGAAAGATAGTGAGTGTAACATAGTCCATTAACATTTGCACTCACCTTGCCATCCCTCTAAAATGTCCAGATTTTCACCTCATTTGTTTGCATTGTCACTGAATAATGACATGCATTTGAGTTTCAGAGTTCATATCCTTCAGAGAAAATGCTGACGACCACACATCCTGTTATTCTAGCTACTTTCTAAGTTTGCAAGAGGAAGGGACATCCTATCAGTACAGACAGCAGGCAGAACCAAATGTTTTTCTGCTGCTGTCATTTGCTGGTCAGTACTGATGGATTTTATAGGGATGTGCTAGACCCTACCTTAACAGCTTAAGCAGGGAGTTCTTAACATTTGCTAAGGCTGGGTCTCTCACCACTCTAGCACCTAACTTATTTATCATTTTAGACTAGTGGAGCATATTTCAATCCCGCTCCATGTACTACAACATGGTTATGATCAGAGACCCAATCATAACCCTCTATATTACCAAATAAATAAATAAAGGTATAAATTATCTAAAATTACAAGAAGAAAGGGGTGGCCAAAACACACGTCCAACAGATGCTACCAGACCCACTCCGGCTGGTCACAGTACCAAGGGAAGGAGGGAGGGTGTCTATGAGTTAACTCATTAATTTCAAAACGATGCTACATATAAGTTATCAAAAGCTTTAATCTTGAAGCATACAGGATGGCAAACACAAATTTATTGATATTTACCATTTGTCTAATGCAGCTAAAGAGATATTGAATATTTATATACTGCTTATTCATCTTGTTGTATTTCTCATATTTCTCTAAATATCTGAACAGTGAGGTAACACAGACAGAACTGCATGACCTCATATGAAAACTCACAGTTATGTGAAGAAAATCCTGCTGGCAGTATCATAATCTGTTTATACAATATTACAAAATTAATATTCACTGTCTTTATTTTGGCTTATAAAATCCAGTTTAAAGCATCAAACTGAATGAATTTCACTAATGTAAAGATATTTTTTTCCCGAATATTTTGCCATTTACAGTTTTCTTTTAACTCTTATGGTTCCAGAAATCCGAGTATTTGTTTGAACTGTAAGGTGAGAACTTCATTTTTTAATGGCTCAAACCAAACCCACTGGGAGTTAAAGGTACACACTCAAAAGAGCTGTACTGGAAGGAATGACTTAATGATCCTATAATATGTACATCTACTGTTATGCTGAGATATCACATAACACAGGTTTCTACATCCAAAGGATCAATGTAGCAGGATACCCATATGAGTTTTTGAAAAGTATATAGGGTGCAGTTTGCACACTCCAAAACAGCATCTGGATTCTATAGTATTCTTTGGAGAACTACCAAAGTAAAACTTGCTCCTGTACCTAGGTGTCTTCAAGGTAGTCTCCCCTGGAGGGACAAAATTATTTTTTGATGAAGTACATGCTAAAGAGGAAATACAAAAGTTTGTCCAACAAAAAGTGAGCTCTGAAATAGAAGAAGATTCTGCTTCTTGTTCCTCTGGCAAATAAAGACCAGACAGACTTGTACCTGTGAAACATTATCCAATGTTTCAACTGAAAATGTTTGAGGGAAGGAAGGGAGCACAACAGTTGACTAGAAGAATAGACAGTACACTAGAAAATAAACAGAGACAGGATTTGGGAGATGGAGATGAATAGGAATAAAACCAATAACTTAATGTGGGCTTACAATGTAATTATATTTCTGAAATATGACAGAAAAAAATCGCTGGATGGTGCAGTGGTTCAGCTGTAGAGCTGTCGCCTTACAGCAAGCGGTTCTCCAGTTCAATTCTCAGCTGGGGTGCCTTCTTTGCGGAGTCTGCATATCCTCCCTGCGTTCATATGGGTTTCCTCCGGGTGCTCCGATTTCCTCCCATGTCTACAAAGACATGCACCTGGAGCGTTTCTTCCCAGGCCTCCTCTGAAAATTGGCTTAATTCTAAGTCGAACCATAGAGAATCCTGCACGTAAGGCAACTGCATGGCTCAAACCAAAGTCAAACATCCAAATGAAGAGCCAGCAGACTGACAAGCTGTAAAACTATTTCTTGTAAAAAGCACACAAAGAGATCGGTTTCGGCTTGAAAAATTTAACAGCCTGGAAGGTTGTAGCATTGACTTTAAATTTTACATTCTGTAGACTAGCAAAAAATTCAGTTGCCAAATCCAAAACTGTAAACCCTTTATTCTGTGAATTAACTTGGCTGTCCAGAATTATTGGGTGAGTAAATGGATATAACTAAGGAATGATTTTTCTGAGATGGGATGCAGGATTTGAACTGTCTAGACATAGTAAGGCCTTCTAAGTTTTATTCTGATGGATTCCTAAAAAGCAGTTATCAGAAAATGGCAATCAAGTCTAAATAAACTGTATCTGAAATATTGAATAGTGTACAGAGATAAAAGAACTGGAAATGGTCTTTTGAAAAGGATAGGAACAAATTGCATATAAAAATGGAAATTGTGAGAACGGTGCATGCAGAATGTTTTGGAGGAGGAGTGAAATTTAAGGGAAAACAAGAATTGAACAATTTATGTAATGTTGGATTGTTAGTCATACAAAAAGAAAATGTGTTGTATAATGTTTGTGACTGTGAACATGTTAATTATTTTTTTTATATAAATGTATGTTGCATATGTTTTAAGTGATACAATAAAGGTGTTAAAATCAATTATACCTCCTCATGTCTTTAAAAAACAAAGCCCTCCTTTATGTCTAAGATTTCATCAGACTTTGTCAGTGTATTAAGTTTTTTTTTAACCTAAACATTAAAAATAAAAGGGAAAGTTTTTTTGCACAACATGGATGTACACAGGGCCCTGAGATGTTACATGCAAAGGGCAAAACACATTAGGCTGATGGATCAGTTTGCTCCCTTTATAAAAGGGAAGCAGGTGCTTTTAAGTGGTTAGTTTAATTGCATAGGTTTATTTTATGTTAAGTGGAACAGGATACTATTTGTAGATAAGGGCCACTGTACCAGGTCAGCAGCTACCACAGTAGCCTTTTTCAGGAAATGGCTCACAGTATCTTTGGGGTTAACAAATGCTCATCTTTCCATGCTGTCTCTGAAAGTTGTGTAATAGCTGCCTAGTTTTGGAGCAGAAGAATGGAGCAGGTTTTACTTTTTTAACACCTTTATTGAGTTATCACTTGTGAGATAGGCACATTTACATTTTTATAAAAGTAATCAAACTGTATTAAGTTAAAATTAGCAAAATTATACTTCACTTATATTGCAATGTATCATATAACCTAAGCAACATTACATAATTTTTCAATTCCTGCCCCTTTTTTAAAACAAATATCTTTATTAAACCATCATTTACGACATAAGCAATAATAAATTTATATAAATGAAAGCAAACCACACAGACAAAATTCCTAGTTGCAAGCATTTTTACATCATAAAGCATACTGACACACTCCCAGTTGCAAACATTATACATCACTTATAATCTACCCAATCGTTTTCAGTCAAACATTACATATAGCTCATGCAGGCCTTGCTCTCTTAAACCTCATTCCTCCCCTGTAAGTACTGTTCACACAATTCCCATTTTTCCTATGTAGATTGCTTCTTTCTTCCAGTTGTTTTATCTCTGTTACTATATTCACAACTTCTAACAAAGTTGGTTTAGATTTTGATTTCCATTTTCTAGTAATTGCTTTTTTGGCAGCCAACATGATTAGAGACAGCAAGGCCTTACCCATGTCTAGGCAATTCGGATTCTGTATCTAGCTGAGAAAAATCATCTCCCCCCTCACACCAATTTGTCCACCCACCATCTCTGACTGTGCATCCCGCAAGGAATCCTTAAAGTCTGCCAAATCACTGTACTCTCAGAAAACATGTTCCCAATTGCCTCTTTCTTTTCTTCACGCATCCAACATTTGCTATCTACCTGAGGAAAAATTCTGTGGTGTCTACTTGGGTTATAAAAATATCTATGTAAACATTTCCAAGCAAAAATCCTAAATCATTTAAAGTTTTTTGCATATTTGGAAGACATACATATATCCTCCCGCTGTTTCTTTGTGAGTTGCTTATCCAATCTCTCTCCTTTCTAACCTCCTCCAATTTGATTCTTATAGTTACCATGCAATATTTTATATGCTCTACTAATTATTCATTTTTCAATGGCAGCTTCTGTTCTAGATTATTTTAAAAACTACCAGTGTTGGTCTTTCATTTAGGACCCCGTATTTCTTGCAGTCTGATATTAATCCTTGATAGGGAATGTAATCTCTAATCTGCAGTCCAAATAAATTCTTGGCTTCTTTCCATTCAGTCATCTTTCTCTCTCTAGTTATTTGCTCCTAATACCTTGGTTTCTTTGCCAGCATTCTCCAATAAATTCCAGCCCCCTCTTGCCTATTGTCTGTATCCCTAATTGTAGTCATCCCTATCGACAGAATGTCCTTTCTCCATTCCTATGTTGGCTTAGTTCGTAGAATGCTTTCTGCTACTTTATCAATATAATATTCTGTATGATTATTGGTTATTCTCCTTAAAGGCCTGCATCCAAAGTCCCAGTCTCTCCTTGTTTCTTGAGCTTCCCACTGTTTTATCATTCTTTTCCACTTTGAATTATAGTTTTCTGCTTGTACTATGTATAGGAGCCTTAACTGAAATACCCATCAAATTGGGTAATCCCAATCCGCCCATTTCTACTGGAAGAATCAGATTATCACACATGACTCTTGCTTTCTTCCCCTCCCAGATAAAGTCCTTCAGCTATTTATTAATTGTTTCCACAACTTCTCTAGTTGATAATATGCCTGACTTGTGTATAAGACTAAAGGGACGAAAAACATTTTGGCTGTTTGTATCTTGGTACCCATATCCATATAGCAAAGCTTCCATTTTCTCAGTTTTTGTATTATCTTTTGTTTAGTCTCTTCCCACATATCCTTAGCTGCCACACCAGAATCATTTTAATCCATACTCCTAAATATTTAATTTTACTATGTCCCCATTAATAAGGATTTTGCTGAATTGGGTGCGTAATTTACTGCTATTGCCTTTGTTTTAGCTTTATTAATTTTGTATCTGGAAAAGATCTGAAACGGTCTCAAAATGTTCCACAACACTGTAATGTCGCTTTCTGGTTGTGTCAGGTATGAAATAATATCTGCAAATAGAGCCATCTTTTCTTGAATACCATACCAATTATATCCTTGAATTTCTGAGTCCCTTATTTTCTTTGCCAGTGGTTCTAAATATAATGCAAATAATAAAGGGGGAAGAGGACACCCCCTGCCTGGTTCTTCAGCTCAAACAGAAATTATCAGAAAGGACCCCACCTACTTTAATTGTAACCTCCGATCCCTCGTATATCCTCTTAATCAACCTTATATTTTTTTCAGGAAATGCAAATGCTTCCATTGCCCTACTCAAAATCCCAACTTACTCTGTCAAATGCTTTCTCTGTGTCAAGACCCACCAGCAACAATGGTATTTTCTTACATTCTGTTTCCCTGTGGATCATCAGTTTTCTGTTAATGTTCCCTCCACAAAGCCACATAGATCCATATCTATCGATTTTGGCATTACTTTTGTCATTTTCTTAGCCATTATAGGCATGAGTAATTTATAACCATGGGGTTAGTATTGAAATATGCCTGTATGAGGCTGGGTCTGATGGATCTTTACCCTCTTTAGGTAAGCAGCTGCCACTGGTTTCTTCCAGGATGTTGGTACTTGTTTTCCTCTTAAAATACTGTTAAACAAAACCTTCCAAATCTCTCCTAGCTTCCAAACTTCCACAGAAACTCCATCTATTCCTGGGGACTTTCCTGTAGATTGGTTATACATCACAATTTTTATCATATCTCCTCCTATTCTAACCATTAATTAATTGAGCCTCATCTACCTTTAACCTTGGCGTATTTAATTGTTCCATAAACATTTCCATTTGTATCTTTTCTTGATTTCCATATTTCTCTGCTTTATATAGATTTTCATAGAATTTCCGAAATATTTCTAATAGCTCTACAAAATCTCTTGTTACCTTCCTTGTTATAAGCTCCCTCTGCTTGGTGACAGCCCTTTCTACCTTCTGTTGCCCAAGTCATTGTGCTAAAAGTTTTTGTGCTCTGGTGTTATCAAAAACAGTTGCTTAGCAGCAATCTTTCTAAACTCGTGCATATTATTGAGGTAATCCCTTATTTTCTGCTTAGCATTCTGTAGTTGATCCACTTCTTGTTCTGTGAGATTCCTGTTATTCTGGAATACTTTCAGTCCCTGTAAATAATTCTTCTTACTTCTTAACCATAGCTCCTTTTCTTTTATTGCCACCCTATTTTTAAACTGCACCTTAATTTTATCCCACTCCCATAAGAATTTTCTGTCTTCTCTAATAGCTCCTGAATAATCTCCACTACCCATTCCTTAAATTCCTCTCTTTTCAACAGATAGGCGGGACAGCCCCAGTGTCTCATTTTTATTTCATTACCCTGTGTACCCAATGCTACATTTTAAAAGTGACAGTACAGTCAAAACGTCAGATCCCAAGAACGAAAAGAGTGCATCATAAATATTAAGCCACAGGTTCAACTCCTATGTTATACTTCTAGGGCAGGCAAGTAAAGTTAAAGATTTAAATCGGTTCATATTTCATGAAGAAATTGCAGTTTAGCAAGCACACTGGATCAGATTATAGGCAAGCTCAGCAAGCTGAATTAAAGACAGTATTTTTAGTAATAGTTTATGTAGTTATACATGTGTTATTGGAACAAGTAAAAAAAGAGTATCAGGTGACATTAAGTTTTTTTGAGGAAACTGCTGACATATGACATGTGTTCGTAAGCTAATTAGAGGGAGAGTAATGAGTGACAACTGAGATATTTTTAAGCATAACATTTTTTCTCTCCATACTGATGAAGATGGGGTTGAAATAGTAGGTGCAGTAGAAGTGGGAGAAGTGTAGAAAGGTGGGGGATGAGAACAGAGACGTAATGAGAGTGGCTTTAGCCCCTCCAGGTATGGGAAACCCAGATGATTGACAAATTGCATGCTTTTTTCTGTAGAAAACTGGGACATATCAAGCAGGGCTGTATATATATATATATATATATATATATATATATATATATATATATATATATATATATATATAACAGAAAATGGAAAAATAGCCAGCTAGAAAAAAGAGCATTTGAGCCAAAAAGGAAAAGCAAAAGTTGCAGGATGATAACAGAGAGGGTCAAAATTTCATAATAAGGCAATAGGGAATACTAAATTGCAGCAATATGATGGTAAGGGCAATGTAAGAAATGATAGTGAACTAAGTTTAACTAACAGTGCATGACAAAAGAACTTGGCAAGGGAAACAGTGTAGTGTCTGTGACAGACTAGCAAAGAAAATAGATATTTGGAATACCAAAAAAAAAAAAAAAAGAATTTCAGACCTTATGAGCAGAGACAAAAACAGACTGTGGGAAGTTAAAAGTTCCCATTACAATGGGAGGTGTAAGGGATTACATTACCTTTGAAAATAAACAGTATGTCATGACTAGATTACCTCAAGGTTTTCAGAACAGCCCTGTCACTTTTCATCAGATAGTAGAGACATTCTTACAGGATGTAAGTAAAGATGACAAGGTTATCACAGCTAAGAAAAGTTCTGACACAGTTGCAAGAGGCAGGTTTCAAAGTAAACAAAGGCAAAATATAGTTCTTGTCACAAAAAGTAAAATTTCTAGGGACCACTATCAGACCAAAGGGAGAATTCCTTGTCAGGAAAGGGTGAGGGGCATTCTGCAATTGCCAAAACCTTTGACAATTTTAGATTTGCATAAATTCATGGGAATCATGAAATATAATATTTAAAATGTTAAAGGAGAAGGTTGCACAGGTAACGGAGCTGACAGCTCCCACCAGTAAATTACCTTTTGTTTTGCAGGCAGCAGCAGTGAAGAACACACTTTCAGTGCTTTTATTACAGTCTTGGCCATAAGCGTCATCTCAGGGAATGTACACCAAGTTAAGACAGGTTACTTTTTGTAGCAAGAGAATGGAACCTGTACAAAAAAGGATATCATCCGTGCATTAAACAATTTTAGCCATTTACTGGGGAATAAGACAGGCAGAGTATCTGACTATGTTCTCAGGGGCTATAGTTCAAACTCCGTATTTAACAATCAAGACTTTGCTAAATGACAGTGAGATAAAATCACTGAAGTTGTTAGTCGGACTACTTTTTCAAAATAGCTAACTACTTTCAGTAAGAAGAATGTGCAAATACAGGCAGGGGACAAGTACTACTTATCCAATTTTATTGGGTATGAAGGATGGGAAGTACGACACTGGGTTTGCAATAGTGACATTGCAAGAGAGAGACAAACCAATTATGGTTAAGTTACCAGGATGCATGTCAGCACAAAGGGTTGCGGTAAAAGCTGTATAATATGTTTTGTAGCATTTACATCCAGTAAATATTTACAGTGACGCTGCTTTATGTAGTAAATTCTCTGAGACTACATGAAAGTGACTGGAGTGGTTGGTTAAATGGGTTATTTTCAGAATGGAACACCATTATCACAGTTTTAATTGTTACAGTGGCAACTATTTTGCTGATCATAACAACATGCACATGTATTAAACTTACATAACTGATGGAGACAATTTTTCTGAAAGATTCAAAGTTTGATTTAAATTTTGATTAAACATTTTTTTGTTTTCAAAATAAAAAGGCAAACTGATAGAATTATATACATTAAAATGCATTTCTCTCATAGTAATATGTATTTGATAGAAATTAGATATTTGGTAGAACTGTTTTTCCTTCACAGTAACAAACTTGGTAATCTTAACAGTGTGATATTTCCGGAAATAGCATGTAACATAGCATCTGCAAGTGCAAAAAAGAAATATGCATTGGCTTAACAGAATGTGTTTGTATGGAACTAAAAGTATTATACTTCTGAATGTTTTTTTGTAACAAATGGCATTAACAATAGAGGCGTGTTAAAATATAAACAGGTGAATGTATACAGATATTCAAGAGAATTAACATGCTAAAGGGAAATGGCTGACAGCAGAAAAAAGTAAACTCTCCTATCAATGAAAGAACATGTCATCATGCTGAGAACTGGTTTTCTCTGGATGAGATAAGAATGTAAACAAAGAAGGCTACGATACAGGAAAATAATTTTTTCATCAAGGACAAAGTTCTGAAACCATAAAAGTGATTGTAAAAGACTTGTTTTGGACATTTTTGTAATCCGAGTCAGCTGAGGAAGTGCAGTGCATCTGACAGTGGTCCGTGTTATAAAGAAAATATAATTACTCTAACAGTAGTGCTTGGTCGGCTTGTTTCAATAAATCTCTTATTTTTTTAAATTTCTCCAAGTCTTTTGGATTTCTAATACCATGATGGGAATTGACCCCATTCCTACGTCAAAGTATGATAAAAGTTCAGGAAATTAGTATTGTTTCAGTCTTTGATGTCAGCCAGAAGTGTTCTATGCAGCACCCACAACGTGCCCAGTAATGACTCCTCCTGCAAATTGTATGGAGTTACATGTACTGGTTACATATCTAAATAGGATTGTAAACTTTTTTTACAAGACCCGTTACTCCTACTACTATTGGAACTATCCGAGTAACTTTCTTACACACTGTACTCATTTCTGCCTGCAAATACTGATATTTTATGACTTTGTGCCTCTCTGTACACAAGACACTTTAGTCAATGGGTGTGGCGATTTCAATGATCAATGCTACTTTTGTCTTCTTTTCATGGACTATAACTGTTTTTCTAGCATCTATGTTTTGAACCGTTAGAAATGGGTGATCTTATGTGACGCAGACTTCTTCATTTTCTATGATGCTTTGTGGCCCATGTTTCCAGTGTTTTTCAGGCACTTCAATACCATAATATTTGCAAAGTCCCCAGTGCAACACTCTTGCCACATTATTATGTCTTTCAGTATACAGTCTTTCTGCCATTAGTGTCTCTCAACCAGCAACGAGGTGTGCGACTATTTCCAATTCTGTTTTACAAAACCTACATTTGTCTGTTTCTCCCACATGTTCAATGAACTTTGTAAACCAATGCGTATGTAAGCCCACTATCTTGGGCTGCCAATATTAACTTTTCATCTCTTGATTTGAATTCACCTCTCCCTAACCATTCCTGCATTCGATCCAAATCAACATGAGGTTCTTTCATAAGTTTTCTATACTTGCAACTATATTTATGCATTTTCCACACTTCTTGCCTTCTCATCTGATCCGTCATCTTATATTCTTTCTTTTGTTTTTTGGCACATTCAGTTGCTGCCTTTTTTTTTTTATCTACTTCTGGCTTGATTTCTATTCCTGCTTGACGCCAATATGCTTCTGCTAGACTAAGCAGGGAAGTCATCTTAGTTTTATTTTCCTCATGATTCAAAAAGGTCTTGGGAGGTCAGCAGATGTGTTTGCCATCCCACGATTGCAGATCTATACATGTAATCAATTTCAAGGAGGCCTATACCTCCATTCAGAACAGGGAATATATAATCTTGGCATGCACTGATTTTCATATATTTGGTGAGCATGCAGCATCATTCTTGTTATCCTGTCTAATCTATCCAACATGTTTTGGGGCCAGTCAATCACTCCAAAACTGTAAGTTAGGACAGGAAGAGCAAATTGATTTATAGCTTGAATTTTGTTCCTAGATGTCAACACTGTTTTCAGGATTAATTGAAGTCTTCTAAAATATTCCTAAGTTTTATTCACATTTGTTCGTGTTTTATTGTTGATCCTTCAATTTCCAAATACTTGGACACTCCCTCCTGCTCAAGTTCTTTTCTATCACATTCTTGTCCCAAACTGATATTTGCTTGATGCTGCAGTTTTCCTGCTTTGAAAGTTGCTTTTGCATATTTATCAAGACTGAATTACATTCTTATATCATGTGAAAAAGTTTTGACAACTTGCAGTTGTGCTTTCAGTTCCTCATTTGATGAGCTATACAGTTTTAAATCTCGACAAAGAGAAGATGAGAGGTCTTTACATTCTGTTGTTTTCTATGAACCAAATTATAGCCATGGTCTAAGCTATTAAGTAGACAGCTTAATGGGTTAAGGCCAAGACAGAATAGTAACAATGACAGAGAGTCACTCTGGAATATCCCCCATTGAATTTTTATCCCTGGAATAATAATTTGTCCTTTATCATGGCTTAATTGCAAAGTGGTCTGCCACTCTTTCATGGCCACTGTAATGTAGTCTATCTGTGTAGGGTGTATCTTGTACAACTTTAAGCACTCTTTTATTCATGAATGTGGGATACAATCAAATGCTTTTTTGTAGTTAAGCCATGCCATACTAAGATTCTTTCCCTTTTTACAGTTCTTCACTAGGACTTTAACAACAAATGATCCATATGACTTGCTTTTATTGCCCTTTTGTTCTATTGCCATAAATGAGTTTTCTTCTAAATGATTATATACACTGTCAGCATCAATTCCAGTGTATAGTTTACACATCATTGGAAGGCAAGTTATTGGTCTGTAATTTTTAGGGTAGCCTGCAGGTTCACTCTTAAGTAGAAGCATTGTTTTGCCTGTTGTTAGCCAGGTTGGTGTCTGTTATGGGTGCGCATATAAATAGTTCTTACTCATGGTTAAACCTTTGTGCAAAGATGTTAAAACTTTTAACCAGAAGTTAGGTACCACATCTGGGCTTGGGGTTTTCCAATTAGAGGCTTTCCTTAACTTTGTTTCAATGTCTCTGGCTGTTACTTCATCCTATTTCATATCCTGCACCTTTAAACTTATTTCTTTTACTTCTTCTATCCATTAGCATCTTTGTTATGTTCTACAGGATCTTCATAAATCCTTCTCCAAAATGTATATATTTCTTCTTTTTTTGGTGGTCTTTCAATTCCTTTTACCTTGTTTCTCTATTGTCTTTAAAACTTTTTGGGTCATCAATAAATTGCTTATTTTGTACTTTTCCTTTATATTTATCTGCGTATCTTCTAAATTTGCCACCAGTGCTGATATGTTTTAGTTTATTTACGATAGTGCATTGATCCTGATCTGTTCTAATACTGTGCACTGTCTTTATCACATCTAAGTATTTTTGTTGATCTGTTCCCTCTTCTATACTCCTCTAAGTGACACTTCTCATCTCAATTGCTTTATAGTTCTCTCTATTCAATACTTTCATGATGGTATTCGATTTCTCCCCTTCCTTTCCGTTACTACCCTGTGTTCTTGTGGCAGAACTTTATCAGTTATCAGTTTGGCTGCACAGTAATATATCCTGTTTACTTCTGTTATATCCCATGGATCTCTATGGACAGCCATAATTACTGTGTTCATTGTTTTATCAAACTGCTAACTTTTTCGGTTTTAATGACCTTCTGCAGTCTATTTCTTTCATGGATCTTAATATGTCTATCCATCTCTACCAAATCAAGCAACTCTTCTCTTAACTCATTTTCTTCTAAACTGAGGACACACTTTTGCTTTCCATTTCCTGCAGGCATTTTATAGAAAGTTCTATAGCATCTTCTCATCTCTTATTATGCAAATACACAGTTGTACAGTTTTGTCTGTGTACCTGTTGCTGTTATTTCAATTTAATAGGTTTCCCTCTCCTCTACAAAAACACAATGACCCATATCTACTAATGTTTACAACACCTTGCCATTCTTTTAGCTATTACAAACAAACACTTTATAATCATTGTTTAAAACTGAACAAGCCTATATGAAGCTGGGTCTTTAACATCTTTAGGTATTACAGCCACCACAGCTTTTTTGCAGGATGTTGATCATTCCCCTGCTTTTAAAATACAATTAAACAAAACCTTCTAGATTTTTATCACTTTCTTTCCTCTTAGCTTCCAAACTTCCACAATACTATTTATTCCTGGAGACATTCCTACAGAGAGACTGTAGGTCACCATTTTCTTTTTATCTCATAGCCGCCTATCTTAACAATTAATTGTTGAGCATCAACTAACTCTAAACTTGGCATATCTAGGAATTCCATAAATATTTCTATTTGTGCTCTTTTTTTGATTTCCACATTTCTCTGTTTTATACAAATTTTCATAACATTTTTCAAAATTTCTTCAATCCCTCTACAGGATCTCTGGTTATTTTTCTTCTTATAGGCTCCATAAGTTGGCAACAAAACTTTCTACTTTCTTTTTCCAAAGTCGTGCTATATTTTTAGGCTCTGGAGTCATCATCAAAACAGTTGCTTAAAAGCAATCTTTCTTGACTCATACACATTATCCAAATACTCCCATATTTCTCTTTGGCATTCTGCAGTTATGCCTCTTCCTGTTCTGAGAGATTCCCCTTACTCTGTAATACTTTCGCTTTTGACAGCCCCCTCAAAATAATTCCTGTTACTTCTTAACCAACTCTCTCTTCTTTTATTTCTACCCTATTTTTAAACTTCACTTTCATTTTATCCCACTCACTAGCTTTAACTTCTGAAGAAATTTCTATCTTCCTTAATAACTTTTGAATAATTTCCACTACCCATTCCTTAAATTCTTCTCTTTTTAACAGGTAAGTGGGGAAGCATCAGTGTCTCACTTTTACATCATTACCTTAGTTGCTACTGGTACATAATCTGAAAAATGATTAGGTGTGTGTTAAAGCTTTTAATTAAATTTATATCTTCCTTTGAACTAAAATTTTTGTCTAGTCAAGCCCAGTTTTTGTAGCTCTCCAAGTACCTACTACTGAATTCATATCTTCCATAACAAATATTTTCAAAATTTTCTTTAGAAATCTACCCTCTACTATTATCTTTTTTGTTTCTAGGTCCCCAGATACACCCTCACTGTTGCAAATCATATTCAAGTCTCCAGCTATAAGTAATATTTCCTGCTGAAAGCTAGTTCCCAAAAAATTCTTAAGCTCCATAACAGTAGCTTTAGGTAGAATATAAATACATGGCAGCATAATCCTCTTCCTTGCCAGTAGCCCTTTACTACCACAAATCTACCATTATTATTGTCTTTTTTCTTCTTCTATCACTATTGGAGCTCATCTAGCAATTAGTACAAGTGCTCTTCATTTCCTTTGTTCCTGATACTTTGATGAATATCCATACAGAAATTCTTTTATTAAATTCTCATGCTCAATTATTTCCAAATGTTTCTCCTATAACTTTCCAGTCTGCATTTTTTAATATAATTCAATACTCTTGTCTTTTTGTCTATACCTGTGAGGCTATTCACATTCCAAAATAAAATGGAAAGTATAGCCATTATAGTAAAAAGTTATTATTCCCACCTGTTATATAGGACAGCTTTTTAAATGTCTATTTACAGCTTAATGTTTGGCAAGCTGATCTTTTACAGTTATTTCTTGTCATCTCCAAGTGAAACTGTGTCACATTTTACAAGGCTTTTTGTTTTAATGAAAACACTCAAAAACACTCCCAGAATCTATTAACTTAAAATGAACAAAACTATGTACATCTTCAAACAATGAAGTTTAACTCTCCTAATAGGGGCAACTGGCATAAATCAACTGTTGCACCCACAGGCATTACCTAACCTAAAATTAAGGTTACCCATACTAAGGCGGATGTTACAGCCTGCTCACCCTCTTACACTAATTGCTGTCTTTTCTGGTCTTATCCTTATTTCACTCCTAAATGTGACAAACAGCTTGAATTCTTTCAAGCAGTTAGAATCTCTGGAAAAGAAAATGGCACAACCAGCACTGCAGCTTTAGAAGTGTAACTACCAGTATTTTATCTGGAAGTTTGTGTTTAGGTATGTGTATAGCTTAGATGTGTTCTCTGTATTATTACCTGCTGAGCAAGAAGTCTGCCTCAAAGATATTGTGTCAGGTGTTTCTCAAGTGTCTAAACATGCTTTAGAGAGTTCCCTTGGAAGGGGCTGATGCTGCTTCTAGAAATGCAACATATGTAGTTATAAGATATAATTAGAAGTTATGTACCTACCATAACGTTCCATGTTAGTTGTCTTCTCTCACCTTCTTCTTGCTGGATGGGTTCGGAGCCGATCCTCGGCTCCAACTCGGCACTTGCTTAGCTTGAGAACTCCTTTTACCAGCTCGAGGCAACCCTATATCCCATGATGCAAGGCGAGACTACCTCAGATCTCGTTTGGTAGCTAAATAACCCTGCCAATAATACTAAACCCAAAGGAATAGCAAAAACTAGCCTAGAAGAACTAGGCAAAAAAGTTCTTAAGATAGACTCTCTAAAGAACTAATGAGAGTGAATCTGATAAAGAGAAACTCTTCAAGATCTGTCCAGGCCAGGGGGAAGGAGGGAGGGACACAAGAAGAAGGTGAGAGAAGACAACTAACATGGAACGTTATGGTAGGTACATAACTTCTAAATGTTACGTTGTCAATCTCGCCTTCATTCGTGCTGGATGGGACCGCGTCCCTAGCACCTGTATCCCGGGTGGCTCAATGGAACAGACTCTTGAGTACTGTAGAACCAAAACTGGCTCTGTCCCTGGAGGCCAAATCTAATTTGTAATGAGAGACAAAGGTATGAGGAGTGGCCCAAGTAGCTGCTGCACAAATGGTATCAATGGGTAGCCTATCCTGAAAGGCTGTAGAAGTGGATAGGCTCCTGGTTGAGTGTGCCTTCGGTTTTGAGGGTAGTTGCTTGCCTCTGAGCGAATACACATAAGAAATGGCGGAAGACAACCATCTTGATAAGGTCACTTTTGATACTGGAAGACCTTTCCTGTTTTCTGTATAGGAGACAAATAAGTGATCTGATTTCCTGAATTGTTTAGTTCTATGCAAATAATATCTGAGCTGACGATGGACATCCAAAAAAATGAAGTTTTTGTTCAGCTCTGTCAGAATAATTTGGGAAAAAAAACTGGTAGATTGATGGATTGATTAATATTAGTTTGAGAAACAACTTTGGGCGGAAAGGATGGATTTGTTCTCAAGGATACCCTGTCCTTGTGAAAAACCAAGTAAGGGGAACGGATGCAGAGAGCTTGAATTTCGGATACCCTCCTTGCTGAAGTGACAGCTAGTAAGAATATTGTTTTCCAGGTCAGTAACTTTAAGGAGCATGAAGCAGACGGTTCGAAGGGGGGTAAAATCAAGGAAGCTAACATCAAATTCAGATCCCATTGTGGAGGAGGATGTTTTACTGGAGGCTTTAGGAGAAAAACTCCTCTCAGAAAAGTTTGCATAGTCTATGCGACATAATGTTATGATCTTGCAAGCCAACATGATATTTGGAAATCGCCGCCAGTTGAACTTTAACTGTTGATGAAGAAGATCCTGACTGAAAGACTTCAGCCAGAAAATCTAAAACAGAATGCACAGGTGCAGTAAAAGGATCAATGTGCCTGGAGTTTGCTCATAGGGAAAAACGTCACCACTTGCTAGCATAAACCGTTCTGGTGGACGACTTCAAGGAAGCTATTAAGATATCTCTGACAGGATCAGAGATCATAGGAAGCCTGGCTAGGGAAGGAAGTGGAGCAACCAAGCAGTGAGGTTGAGAGAACGAATGGCCCGGTGCTGTTGACCCAATTGGTGGATCAGAAGATCCGGAACTGGGTCCAGATGCCAAGGCTGCACCAGGAGGTGACGATGTAGGGTCGGAAACCAAATTTGTCGAGGCCAGTAAGGAGCAATGAGAATCAACTTGGCTCTCAAAACGGTAGCTTTCTGAATGACCTGTGGAATTAAGGGGAAAGGAGGAAAGGCGTACAGAAGTCCCCGGGGCCAATCCTGGGTTAGAGAGTCTCTCAGGGGTTGGCCTGGTAGGGGAAAGAGGGTGAAGAAGTCCGGGCATTTGTTGTTTTGGGGTGTAGCAAAAAGGTCGCAACAAGGGGTGCCCCACTTCAGAAATATCTCGTCCACTACCAATTGATTGAGAGACCACTCGTGAGGCAAGAGAATGGCTCTGCTCAGTCTGTCCGCTAAGAGGTTGGACCTGCCGGGGATGTGCGTTGCTATCAGAAACCGATGAGAGGAGATTGCCCATTGCCAAAGTCTGAGAGCTTCTCGACACAAAGGATAGGACCTGGTCCCGCCCTGCTTGTTGATGTACCAGACCACAGACATGTTGTCCGTTTGAACTGCAATAGTCCCCGCGGGAAGAAAGTCGTTGAGGGCTTGCAACGTTAAAAGCACCGCTCTCATCTCCAGGACATTTATGTGCAGATGGTATTCTATGGGTTGCCAAGTCCCGTGGACCATCCTGCCCTGATAGTGCCCCCCCCACCCGATCAGAGAGGCATCCGTAGTGACTGTGGCAACCTGAGGAGGGGGAACAAATGGTCGGCCCTGATGAAGTAGAGGGGAAGATATCCAACAGGTTAGATGAGTCCTGCACGATTGTGTAACCAAGATTTCGTGCCTCATGGGAAGGTTCTGGAATGACCACTGAGTGAATAACATCCACTGCAGAAGATGCATGTGGAAGCGAGCTAATGGTAGAAGTACAATGGCCGCAGCCATAAGACCTAGAACCTTCAGAACCAATATGGCTTTGACTTTGCTGCTCCGCAATAAGATCCGAACGTATTTTTGGATGTCCAGAATTCTCTGATCTGTTAGTCTGGCTAACATACTGACGGTGTTTAATTCTGCGCCTATAAAGGTGATAGATTGGCAAGGCAGCAGAGAAGATTTTTCGAAATTCACCGATATTCCCAACTTTTTGCAAAGCTGCAGAGTGTAGTTTCTGCTCTGAAGAAGCTGATGCTTGGTGGTGGCAGAGAGGAGCCAGTCGTCTAAATAAGGAAACACCTGGAATCCTTGATGTCTCAGATGAGCTGTAACCACTGCCATGCATTTGGTAAACACTCTGGGGGCTGAAGTGAGGCCAAAGGGCAGGGCTCTGAATTGATAATGACTGGTCCCTAGCCGAAAGCAGAGAAACCTCCTGGAGCGTCTGTGTATTTTTATGTGATAGTACACGTCCTGAAGGTCTATCGAGCACATCCAGTTGTCCTTGCCCAGAAAGGGCAGAATGGACTGAAGTGTGACCATCCGGAATCTTGCCTTCTTGACAAATCTGTTTAGATTGCTTAGGTCTAAAATAGGTCTCCAATCTCTCGTCCTTTTGGGGACCAAAAAGAATCTTGAGTAGATGCCGGATCCTACTTGGTCTGCTGGAACAGTCTGGACGGCTCTTTTTTCTAGGAGCTTTGAAACCTCCTGTTTTGCCAAATCCCTTTGACCGGGTGAGATGTCTGGAAGGGATTGGTGAGGTACGGATACCTTCAAGGGGATTTTGTAACCCTCGGATATGATCGACTGTACCCACATGTCTTGTGAGAGGGAACGCCAGGCTACTGGGTACAGCGATATCCTTCCCCCGACTGTCTCCAAGGGTGGACAGTCGGGCAACACCTCAGGGATGCTGAAAGGGCTTATCAGGAAGAGGCTCCCTGTTGCCCTGGTTCTGGGGACCCCCCCCTGCCTCTAGGGCGGCGTCTATTATTGTTACCCCCTCTGCCTCTGGGGGTAAACTGACCACGTGTGTCCGGCGCTGCTCCTTGGGCTTTACGGAACCACATCTTTCCTCCTTTCTGACCCTTGGGATAGGGTCTAGAAGGGGTGGAAAAATGGACTCCTACGGCAGAAAGAGTTTTGCCGTCTTGCTCACACCTGGTCAAGGTTTCCTTCACCTGAGGTCCAAACAAAGCCGAACCGTCAAAGGGGGTATTGGTGAAGGAAGCCTTAAAGGGGTCCGCGAAATTACAAAGCCGCATCCAGGCCTGACATCTAAGAGCCACTCCTGTGCCTGCGGCTCTGCTCGCTCCATCGGCTGCATAGGATATGAGCCGCATGGAGGAGTTAGTTAAAGAATTTAGGATTGCTAGCTGTGAGGCAATCTTGTCCTGAGCCCCAGCAGCTGAAGGATCCTGAACCACTTCACCTAGTTCCTTGAGAATATCTCTTTGAAGTCTGGTGAAATGACAAACGTAGTTCAGCGAATGCATAGCAAAGGTCGCTGAAGAAAACATCCGCTTGCCATACCTATCCATGGTCCTAGAATCTTTGTTAGGAGGATGGACAGGCACGGAAGGATCCGCAAGTTCCTTCTTGGTGGCCGCCGCCACCACCATAGCATCCACAGAGATGCCCTTAGAAAGAAACTGCTTGTCTGAAGGGGCCGTAATAAATTTGGATGGCCTCCTGGGGACAGGTTCCACAGGATCCGGGGCTGCCCACGCCTTCTGAGCCACTACCTGCATGAGTAGGTCGAAAGGCGGAGACACCAAGGAGATGGAGGGTCGGGATCCAAAAGCCTCCAGGTATACCGACTCATCCTCGGAGGGGTCAAAGGAGGGCCAGTTCCCCCTCTGTTTGAGGAGTTCAAGGATGTCTGAAAAGGAGACATCCTCAGAGGGGGACCGAGGGGAACCCTCTGACTCATCTAAGTCGGTATCAGATGTTGTAGACTCAGGGGAGTCTGTGTGTTTCCTCTTACATGTCCTCTTCCGCGGGGGTTCCCCTGCGGGATCAGGAGAAACCTTGGAAGAGGAAGCTATTCCCAATGGGGAAACCTGGGGCGATGGATCCCTGGGCCTGAGAGCAAGAGGCTGGCAAGAGACATCAACAGGCACCGAAGACGGAGAAGCTAAAGGGATGGACCGTTGACCTGGCTCAGGTGCCAGGACACTCATCACCTCAAAGGCTCCCCTCCCAGGGAGACCAGAATACTCCCATTCCGAAGAAACAGGAATTCCCGGCTCCACTGAGACAGAAGGCTCAGAGGCCGATGTCGGTGCCGAGCTTACCAAAGCTGAAGCCCCAAGAGGGAGAGCGGGGTCGGACAAGGGTCCGATGCCACTAGCCCCCTCGGAGCCGACAAGGGAAACTCGACGACTGGATCCCTCCAAGGAAGGTCTCATGGAGGAGATCGGAGCCAAAGATGACGGAGCCGAAAGGGTATGTATCGGCTCCGGCGATGACACGGTCGCTGTCCTGAGAAGCTGGAGGAGAGTCGGAGGAGGAAGTTCAAGGGGAAGAGCAATAGCCGAAGTCCGCTGAGACAGGCTATGGAGCATTTGGGCTAGTGCCTGTGACTTCAACAGCCTGCTTACCATCCTCTCTAAATCGTGGTCAGACAGCCTGGAAGATCTCGAAGATCGGCTACGATGACTCCGTTCCGACAAAAGAGGAGACCTCGGAGCCGAGTGAATAGACTCCAAAGAAGGGGACCGAGATCTCTTCTTGGACAAAGCCATCGGAGCCGACGTCCTCTGGGGTCCAAATGGAGCCGAAGCCTTTTCGGCTCCGATACTGGATAACACGTCGGCACCAGCCGGAGCCGACAAGGCAACTGTAGACTGAGTGTCAGAGCTGGTAGGAACCGACACTACCACATCAGAGGAAGAAAGATCGGCTCCAGCCGGAGCCGATCTCGACTCCGAAGGAGTCGGAGCCACCGGGGAAGGCTTAACCACTGTAACCTGAACCTTAGGTGGCTTGGAAGGTTTACCCGACTCAGTCTTAGTGGGTGAACCTTCTGGCTTTAATAAGCCAAGGAGGATTAACTTGTTCCTCCTCTCCTGCAGGACTCTCTGGCTAAAAGAATGACATATGGCACAGGAGTCCTGCAGGTGTAAAGGCCCCAGGCAGTAAACACAAGAAGTGTGACTGTCTGTCAGAGACATCTTCTGACAGCACGAGTCACACTTCTTGAAGCCTGAGACCTTTCCTTCCCTAGACATAGTCTAAGAAAAAATACACACACACACTAAAACAGTCACACTATTAATCCCAAAAACACACACACAGAAAGGGATTAAGAACAGGGAGGCCTAGGCCTAACTGAAAATATTTTTAACTTTACAATTTTAATTTTAAATTTTAAGGGGAAATAGGGTGGGCTGTAGAAAAACTACACACTATCTAATACTAAGAAAAAAGGGAGAGTCAAACCCTAGACTAAACTGTTTGAAATATCAAACTCACCTGAGCTGGCAAAAAAGAGACCTCTTCGCAAAGCGGCAAACGAGATCTGAGGTAGTCTCGCCTTTCATCATGGGATATAGGGTTGCCTCGAGCTGGTAAAAGGAGTTCTCAAGCTAAGCAAGTGCCGAGTCGGAGCCGAGGATCGGCTCCGAACCCATCCAGCAAGAATGAAGGCGAGATTGACAACTTAACATTATGCTTGGATGCCAAGTTAAAACTTTTCTGATGGGTTAAAAAATGAGATTGTGAATGCTCCACTTAAATCTGTGTGTGTTTGGTACAGCGGCTAAGCAGATCCTTAAACACTGTGATGACAGAGGTAGGCTGATGCAAGGGGTGTTGAAAATATTCTATATACCCAAATTTCACTCCATTATAGGTTCATAGGTTTACATTATACTAACCACCAGGGCCTCTATAACCCTAGTTGTGCAAAATCCCAATTCTGTCTCCATGTAACATGGGCACCTACTTGTAGGGGTATGTTAGGAAGTTGCTAAATATTTAGTTGGGGGTGTTAAGGAATATTCACTGTTGGCCTCTATCAGAGACATGGGAGCCAGACCAGGGATGAATTTTCAATTTTCCATCCAATGATCAATGTTATACTTGAATAAGGATAGGGAAAGACTTTGCTTTACATGGATAGGGAGACTGTTAAGAGTGTGGGGATCCTCTGGGAGACAAATCAGTCTTGCTAGTGTGTTCTATCTATGTTGCAAGCAAAGTTTAAAACTTTAGCTCTAGTGTTTCTGGCACTATTCATTTTGTGGTTGTACAAAATGTCCATCAGGGCTGGATCCGAGGATGTCTTATATGCCAGGCATAAATCGCATCTCAGTAGCATACAAGAGATTGAGTACAGAGATAGGGCTTTAAGGCAATCTTTTAAGGACAATGTGTTAATACCCTGATTCTCTTGGTGAGGAACCTCTTTGGGTGTTCCAGCTGTTGCATATCTCTGATCAGGTACTAGAAGTTATTGCCTATGCATATGGATTGCAAGATATAAGCAGCAAAAATGTTTTAGTCCCTCTAGTTTTACACAGGTCAGGCAGGCATATTTTTACTAAGTAGAGGATAAGTTCTGGATAGTAATCAAAGAAATGAAGGATTTTATCTGAGAGTGGAGGAGGATGAGAGTCAAGTGGGATAAACGGATCTTTACAGTAGAATAAGGAGATTTAGTACTACCGGATTTGAAGGGATATTTTAGAGCTACACAGTTAACTGAAATTCAAACTGGAAAGGGATTATGATGGAGAAGGAAAATGGAAAAAATAAAGAGAGTGGGATTTTTGGATGCAGATCCTTAAGGAGAACAGCAGCAATCATACACAATATGTTATACTGTAGCAGAAAGTATACAAATAACAGCCAATGTAGGAATGGAGAAAGGAGATTCTTCCGATAGGAATGACTGCAATAACGGTACACAGAATAAGCAAGAGGGGAATGGAATTTACTACTGGAAGCACACAAAGGAACCAAGGTATTGGGAACAAATAATTAGACAGGGAAAAGTAACAGAATGGGAAGAGAAGAAGACGACATTTGGATTGCAGGATACAGATTGCCTTCTGTATCAGGGATTGATAGAGTATAGACAAATAGAAAGGGATAGGGGAATCCAAAGTGAAGCCCTGCACTGGCTGAGTTTTTAGCCGAATCTAGAACAGAGGCTACTTAAAAAAGGGATAATTAATAAGGCATATAAAATATTGCATGATAACTAAAGGAATTAATCACAGGAGGTCAGAAAAGACTTGGAAGAGGAATTAAATAAACAGATTACAATGAAACAATGGGAGGACATATGTATTGCTCCCAAATAGGTTCATAGGTTAGTACTAGGTTAACTGCCCTTGCGAGCCATTGTAAGCCTAGCCAATTATCCCTTGTGAGACTCAAACCCTGCACCTTGTGCTTATAAGGCAAACACCTTAACCGTTAGGCCACCATCCCAAAATGGGAAAAAAAAATACAAAGTCTAGAAGATCTAAGATTTTTTCCTGGAAGTGTTTGCATAGATAATTTTATACCTCAAGCAGGCTCCAAAGAATTTTTCCTCATGCTGATAGCAAATGTTGGTGGACTAATGGGGAAGAAAGAGGTCCCTGGGAGAAAATATATTTTTGGAGTGTAATGAGTTGACTGACTTAAGAAATTCCACAGAAGAGTGTTCTGTCAAAAATACTGAGTGAACAAATGTGTAACTAAGTAAACTATTTTTTTTTTCTTTTTTGAACTGGGATACAGGATCTGAATTGATTTGACATAGTAAGGCCTTGTTAATTTTAACTCCGGTAGCTACCAAAAAAGCAATTAGTAGAAAATGGAAATCAAAGACTAAACCAACCATACATGAAGTAGTGAATTTTGTAAAATACATGAACGAAAGAAAGTGGGACCTACAGAAATGGTAGATGTAAATTACATACATAAAAATGGAAATTGTCGGAACAATTCATGCAGAAAATGTTTTGGAGGAGCAATTAGGTGTAGGGGAATGCAGGAACTGAACGATTTATGTAATCTTAGATTGATTATATAATATAAATGATGTATAACCACTTGTAAATGTGAGCTTGTTAATATGGTTTGATTACTTTTTATTTATATATATATATATATATATATATATATATATATATATATATATATAAATATAAATACACACACACACACACGTTTACCCATGTCACAAGTGATACAAAAAGAAAGAAAATTCTTTACTGAATTAAGTGTGATGAAAGGGGCAAGCTGACCTATGGAATCTTTTAAGATTCTTCCTGCCTTGCTTTTCCAGATTTTCTCTACTCTTCATCCAGTTTTGGTGAAAAATATAACAAACAGCCTCTAGAGAATTTAAGCAAGCAGATGTTTAAGAAGAAATGACAAGGTGTTCCAAAAATAAATCTTATACCTCCCACAACCAAGGACAGTCCAAGAAGTGTGAATGAGTATTCAAGAGACTTTGTACCCCACTCCCACCCTAACCCATTTTCTCTTCCAAAAAGTCAGTTCTCTTTGGCAACAGAGTGTTTCAGACAAAATGTGCTCTGAAAATCACTCAAGGTTACAGATGGCAGTGGGAGGAAATTCCTCTTTTCTAGGGGGTCAATTCCTCATCCTGCATATCAGACTCTCTTGCTTGCACCTGTCCATCACGTGACATGTCCCAAGGACTGAATGAACCAGTTCCTTCTCAGGTGGTGAAAGGGTTTTATTCAGGGATGCTTCTAGTGCCAAATTAAAAATGGTTGGAGACAAGTTCTGGATTTTTCTTTCTTAAACCTGTTTGTAATAGTGCCCAAATGCAAATTGTCACTTCACAATCTGTAGCATTTTGCTCTTCCTTCAAGTTTCCTGTTTACACTTAACTTAAAATGTGCTGATCATCACATCCCTATTCATCCAGATTTTGGATATTTCTTAAAGTTGTAAGTGTTCAGATAACATTTTCTTTTCCCTGCCTTACCTTTGTCAGAAAGTGTCTAGCTCCAATTATAACTCCTTGCTGTCTACAACTTATCTACATTTTTTCCATATCTGGATGACTTGCTTATCTTTGAAGAGTCTTTTTCATTGTGTCAGGAGTCTCTCTCGTGTGACAGACTCCAAGAGAACACTCAAACCTTTCTTGATTCCTCCACACAGGACTGTGTTCCTTAAATGTCAACTAGACACCTCAGTTCAACAAGCTTTTCTTCCACAGAAAAAATAGATCTTTATTTAGATCTGTTTCTAAGGTTTTCCACTCAGACTTCGGTAAGTGTGACTCTCATGATACACCTAACAAGACTCCATATGAGAAGAATAGAGTGGTATCTGAAATCTCTTTGGTCCCAGCATCAACACCCCTTATCTTTTTAGATCCCAATGCTGGAGTTTGTCAGAAGAGAAACTGTTTGATGGAGACAACAGATATCCTTAAATCTGGGTCTGTCCTCCTTCCTCCCTGCTCCACAGCAAACATTCAACAAGGATGCTTTGGATTTTGCTTGGGGAGCAGTTTAAGGAGGAATAAAAGTACAAGGCTGTGGGATACCAAGGACAGATGCAAGCACATAAATATCAAGGAGAGGTTTGCCCTGATCAAGGCAAGTCACTAAACTCTCTGAACCATCTTTAGTATGCAGGACCTCTTGAACTGGTTAGAGAGGACACCACAGTCACGTGGTACATAAACAAGCAAAGGGGAACCAGGTCATACGCTCTTTGCAGACTAACAATGTTTGCTTGGGATATAGCTTCACAGAACAATGCCACACTAAAGGCATCCTACATTCTATCAGAGCAAAATTATGTGGTAGAAAAGCTCAGCAGGACCAGGACAGGCCCTCACAAATGGAAAGTAAATCAGACGGTCTGTGGGGAATTCCCAAGTAGACTTCTTTGCCTCCTCTCTGAACAATCAACTGGCAACATTCTGTTCCAGGACTCCACGCAGAAGGATCTGGAAGACATATGTCTTTTCTTTTCTGTGGACAGGTATGTTCCTGTATGCATTTCTACCATTTCCATTAATATCCCGGGTACTTTTGAAGATTCAGAAAGAATCCCCCCAAGATCATTGTGGTGATTCCCCTTCTGGCCCAGACAACCATGGTTCTCCTTTCTTTTGGTTGGAAATGTCCAGGGGCAGTTACCACAAACTTCTTCACAAATTGGATCTACTCGCACAAGACCAGAGGTGTTTATTACACCCCAACATAAATCACTCTCAGTTGATTGCCTTACTGATAGGGTCTTAATTCCTTTTAGGCACCTCTTTTCTGAGGGTGTGCATTAAGTACTAATGGAGGTAAGAAAGTCTGCTAATGGAAAAGTAAATATTAAGAAAAAGGAAAAGGTTTTCTAGTTGCTGCCAGTCTGTTTTACAATATGTATGTGCGTTACTCTCCTGTGGCCCTTCTTATTCCTCTATCAAGGTTCAATTGTCGGCCATTTAGCACATCAGCCCATGGATCGTCCTCTCTCATGTCAAAATGTTCTTGAAAGGGGTTTTGCATAAAAAAGGCTTCTAGATAACCAATGGCACATCCATTGGATCTTAATTTTGCGTTTTAGAAGCTAACACTTGCTTCACTTGAACCAGCTAACCTGGCTAACTACTAATCCCTGTTTTATGTCTAAAGTGGTATCCAAGTTTACTTTAAGCCAAACTATTAATCTTCTTTTCTTTCAAAAACCTGTAAAAGAGGGAGAAAGGATACTCGATACCTTGAATGTCCTCAGACAACACAGTCACTGTACTGACATAACTAAATCGTTCAGATCAATTGTTCACATCTTGTTAAGGTAAGAGGAAGGGACAACCTGTGTCAAAAGAAATTATTCCCAAATGGTTGTCTAAGGCTATTACTTTTTGTTGTACTCAGCATAACAAATCTATTCCAGGCAGATTCAAGGCCCACACTACCAGGTCCTTGTCTTAATCCATGACTTTTTGGAAAGGGTTGGATTCTAGAAGCATTACAGAAGCTGATATGTGGTCCTTTGTACATACTTTTACAAAGTACTATACGCTTGATTCCTTCTGTAGGCCTAGATCAAGCTTTGCTAGGACCATTCTCCAGGGGTTCATTAACCCTCCTCCTTCCACCTCCCAAATGTTAACTATGTTAATCTAACCATATAGCTATGGCTATGCAGCAGTGGTCAATATGAAGAAATACATGTTCACACCCTAGCATAAAAAATACAGCACAAAACAAGGAGCAATGGACAGAGGGGGCAGCTAATGCAGCAGTGATCATTCAAACATCAACTGTTATGGCAAATGTACTTAGAAGTACTATGTTTTTGTTGTTTCTAGCATTGTCCTTTCAGGACTCAACCTCTCTCCCTCCCCCTCTCTCTGCTGGTAGGAAAGCTCTGAAGGGCTTCGTACCCAAACTTGTCATTTCGTCAGCTCAGCTTGAGCTACTTAACAGTTTAGGCATGCGGAAGATGCCCTGCGGATTTGGAAGCTGGCCAGCTGTTGCACCCTTAGCAGGATATAACCTATATACCTAAGGCTACTACATCAATGTTCATCTGAGCATCTACTGTTGTGGTTAAGTTCAACTTACTCAACTGCATTTGTCAGGTATCCCAGAGGCTATACAAGTCTGGTACATTTGGCCCAGTTCTAATAAGCTCCCAAAACATGGTTCACAAGACAGTTAACCTTGGACTCCTGGTTATCATGCTTGAATGCCTCACACAGCTGATTCTGTTTTCCATAATTTACAGTGAAAGTGAGAAAAATAATTTAGAAGGCATAGGTTTCTATATAGAAATCTCATATGCATATTGTACTTCTTCCCACAAAGTAGTGAGTAATCCCCCCCCCCCTTATTCTATAGTTTCCCTCCTCTCTCCTTTTACTGTTGCATTTGTGAGTGTTTTTTGCTTATTGACTTATGGCTTCTGCACTAAGGTTTCTTCCATTCATTTCTTACTTAGCTGTCCTTTACTGCTAAAGCTCACCCCTTAATGACTGAGTCAGCTTTTGCATATAGAATAACCACTCCTGGTTAACTTTCTGAATCATAAACTTAAGCCTTCTTGTCAAATGACAGCACACAATGCAGCCTGGGTGGTGTAGTTTCCTTCTCACCTTTCCTTCATACTGACCACTCATTTTGTGGCTTTTTGCAAGCTTTTACTACATGCAGACACAAATATTTTATACTTGTCAAGAATGCTTTGTTTAATATTTAGTTAGTATGCATTACCAATGCTGAGACAACTTATTTTGCTTCATTGCATAATTTGCTTTACAATGGTAGGCACACCAGCAGAAATTCAGCCTTACTGCAGCACAGTAGGTAGGTACCTTATGAAATGAGGCTATTTGGTGTAAATCTGCTTCCAGTTACAGAGCACTGCTCTATCAGTGCTGCCAATTGTTTGTCAAAAGGAGTTTGTTAAACTAGAAGTGTGGCATGGCATGGCAGCATTTAGGTTTCTTTAATTTTGCATCAAAATGATGTTCTGTTTCTCACAGAATTTATGATTGCTTGACAAGAAGTGGGAGTTTCATGTCATTAAATAATGACAAATATTGCAGTTCCAGACATTGCGTAGTTCAGAGAACATCCATCACTACACATTTACTTATTTTAACTTTCTAAAAGAATACTGTAATATTTGAAAACAGTTACCCTGATTTGAGGCATTTGTCTGTGGCTATTTCTTATTTTATACCTAATTCTAGAGGTAAGAGAGGTTGAAAGATGTACATTGTACCATAACTTAGCAGGGCTTATTTTGGAGCAGAATGAAGAGAACACCATTGTGTTGCCACTGACTGGCCACGTTTTATTACTGTGCCCCCTTAATTGTACTTGGCCTTGTCTGTTTACTCTCTTGCACAAAATACTGTGAATACAGGTTTAGAATCGTATATTAGGTTAACAGCTTGTGGGTGTCCTTTACTGCCCTCTAAATGTTTTTGCCTGAAGTCACACATGCATACAAATTATCTGGTAAGCACAGCCTTCAGCTGTGTTGCTGTAACTTCTGGATCAATTTGCAGATGATTTATTACTTCCTGTCTAAACTTCTGGCATTAAGAGTAATCTTACAACACTGGAAGAAGTATTTCTAAAAGACTTTGTGTTATTCAGTTCAGCCAAATATTAAGGTGCAGATCGGCTGATGTGGTCAGAATTCGTTTCAACTCTTTCTTGATATCAAGCTTGACTAGATATGTACTGTTTACCTGTTGGTTCTGTTTGTTACATTTATCTGTATTCTACTGATGGTGTAAATAGCATTTTAATTTATTACACTGACTTACAAGGTTTGCAGATGCCAGGTATAATATTTGTTCTTGGTTTTACCATGGTGTCTCCTTCAAAGTGATACTTCTGACAAACCCAATGAGACTAATAAATCAACAAATTCATAAGGAAATGTGTAAGAAGGTACTTTTATTGATAGGCTCATACTCGAGAAAAAATGTGTACCTTAATACCTTGCAAAAGTGGGTTGTAATTTAATGTATGATGTAATGGATACGGTTTGCTCCCGTGTAAACTAGAACAGGAAGTTAAAAACTTGTTTACAAAGTCTGCCTCTTTATCAGACAACTTTTACTTGCTTGATTTAGCTTCCGCCTCATCCCGCAATTAATTTGGTACTTACTAGTTTGTACAGATGTATTATGTAATGTTTTCCAAGATTTAGGAATAATGTTTCTTTAGTCTTTTCTTTAAAAATAAGCTTGATGTGTGTGTGTGTGTGTGTGTGTGTGTATATATATATATATATATATATATATATATCTATATGTATATATATGTATGTATATATATATATATATATATATATATATATATATATATATATATATATATATATATATATATATATATATATATATATATATATATGTGTGTGTATATATATATATATATATATATATATATATATATATATATATATATATATATATATATATATATATATATGGGAAGTACATACATGTAAGGACAAGTTAGAGTGATCAGTACAATTACCACGTCTTTTAGAATGGGGGGGGGGGGTCAGAGAACCTGAAAAAATCCCATGTTAACACAGGATGGGCATGCAAACTATGCCCAAAGGTATTCCAGCCAAGTGCAAGACCACAGAACCTCTTGCTGAATGGTGAGATTGCTACTCCTTGCGTCACTGTGCTACCTGCTAAATAGTTCATATTGTGGTCTTTTACATTTTCCATTTTAGACTCTTGTTGTCTCATTTATGAGACAATCATTACTAGTCAATCATTTAATCAAAAAAATCTAGCAACCTGCAAATTTGTATGTGGAAGAATTAATAACAGTAGCCAAACATGCACTAACAGAAAAGAAAAACCATATTGACATTCTTTCCATTTGTATACATTATACATCAAATATCTTTTATTTCCTTATAAATATGATTTTAACATTACATAAACTGCTAAACTCCTGCCTTCCCTTAAAGCTCATTGTTATTCATCTTCCTGAACATTATTCTGTATGTATTGTTGCCACAATTTCTATTTATTTCAAAGTAATTTGCTCATTCCTTTTGCTACAGATCCCTCTTACAGTTATTTTATTTTTCTTAAAATATCCAGTCCTTTGAATATAGTTGGTTTAGACTTCAATTTCCATTTCTGGTAATTGCTTTTTTGACAGCCAAACAGAATTAAATATAATAAGGCCTTATTGCCTAGGCAATTTAGATCATTTTTAGCTTTGTCCCAGTTCAAAAGAATCATTTCCTTAGTTAAAGACATTTGCTCATCCAGTATTTCAACAGAGTACTCTGCAGGGAATTTTTAAAATCTGCTAACTCATTGCACTTACAAAACAGTTTCCTTGTTACTTCTTTCTTCCATATCATACATTCAACATTTGCTGCCTACCCAAGGAAAAATTCTTTGGGGGTCTGTTTGAGGTATAAACGTACCTATGCAAACACTTCCAAACAAAGATCCTTAACCTCCTGGACTTTGTTGCATTTTGGGAGCCATGCATATGTATTCCCTCTGTTCTCTTGTAAATCACTTTTTCCAGTCTTTTCTAACCTCTTCTTATTGACTCATAGTTATCATGCAATATTTTATATGCCCTAATTACTTTTTAATAACAGCTTCTGTTCTAGATACAACTAAAAACTATATCAGAGCAGGTCTTTCACTTAAGATTTTCCTATCCCTTTCTCTCTGCCTATGCCTTGATAACAATCCCAGGTAGGAAAGGCAGTCTCTGGCTTGCAGTCCAAATGTCTTCTTGGCCTCATCCCACTCTATTACCTTCCCTGCTTGAGTTATTTGCTACAAATACATTGTCTGCTTTGCCAGTGAACTCTAGGCCTTCCTTGCCTATTTTATGCATTCCTACTTGCAGTCATCCCTATCATCAAAATCTCCATTCACTTGCTGGCCTAGTTCTTAGAATACTTTCTGCTGCTTTATGAGTATAATATTCGCTATGGTTGATGGTATTCTCCTTAAGGATCTGCATCCAAAATCCAACTTTCTCTTTATTGCTTGAACTACTTTCCTCCCTGCTCCATAATCATCCCTTTCCATTTTGAATTGTAGCCTTCTGCTTGTGCTGTGAATATGGTCCTTAACCATGTAACTATATATCACCTCAAACTGGTTAATCTTAAACCACCTTGTTCTACTGAAAGAATGAACTTATCCCACTTCACTCTTGCTCTCTTATTCTCTCAGATAAATTCCTTCAACTCTGTCTACTACTTCTCCTCTGGTTGATAAATTGCCTGACCCATACAGAAAACTAAAGGGACTAAAAACGTTTTTACTGCTTGTCGCTTACAATCCATATCCGTAAACAAGAGCTTCCAGTTTCTCAATTTTTGTATTATCTTTTGTTTTGTCTCCTACCATATATCCCTAGCTGGCATAACAGAACCCCTTTTAATCCACACTCCTAAATACTTCATTGTATGTCTCCATAAATATGGGTATTGTTGAACCAATTTATGTTTGTGTACATAATTTGCAGCTGTAGCCTTTGATCTGATGTCTTTTTCATCCATTCCTCAGTGTATGGATCTCTGATCCATGTCAGATCCAACTTCAGCTTCTTTCGAGCTTCTGGATCGAGTGCTCAGGCTCCTCCTCTAACCTATAATCCCTGCTGTTATATAAAATACCTCAGATCTCAATTGCCACCACAAATGCAGGACAAATCTGTAGGTGTTTGAAGAAATGTAACTAATATTTGACAAATCTTTCTTTTAGTTTAAAACTTTTTGACTACTGTATATTACTATACCTTACTATATCTACTCCTCCCCTAACCTTCCCTTTCTTGATTTCTTTGCATTGTGTGTTGAACTTTTCATCCATCTAGATTGTTCTTATATATATATATATATATATACACACACACATATATATATATATATATATATATATATATATATATATATATATATATATATATATATAAAGCTTTCTATTTTTCATACTTTTCCCTGTTAGATTGTTATTCCTGGTGTTGTAATTACTTTATTTTTTCCTTCCAGCATGTCCACTAAACCAATTGGTTTTAAAAAGTGTGTGGCTTGTTCTCACAAGTTATCCAATTGTGACACCCATGACAAATGCGTCGGTTGTCTGGGCTGGGCCCTTCACATCTTGGCACAGCCTGCTCCTTCTGTGAAGCTTTTGGCCAATTAGCTATCACAGAAAGAAGAAACAAACTTAGTTTAAAAGTACTTCTCCTAGACCCTGCAATAGAAAGTGCTCCTGGTTCCTCAAACTCCTTCTACCTCTCTCTTCTATTTCCAAAAAAAATTGTTGATAAACCAAGGGAGAAAAACTGGGAGAAAGAGCAAGAAAAAGAAAATAAAGACAAGGAAAAGTCAAAATCTTTGGGGAAGAGGTCTCTGGATTTTTGTTCATTTTTGGATCCATCGAAAATTCTAAAACCCTCGCAGCCAGTGCTCTTTTCAGGACCTATTATTAATGGATCTAATACACTGCTGAGTTTTTCTTCTGGAGTTTGTGTGTCCTATGCTCTGTCCACCTATCCTACAAGGGAAAAGGCATCATCCATCACTCCTGACCTCCCTCTACCAGTTCATCTTTCCGGTCAACCAGGTCTCATGGAGCCTAAACAAAGCTGATGTGGACAAGATAAGGAGGATATTTCTCTAGACCCAGTTCCATTTGGGGGTCCTCCTGGCTCCAATCACCAGTTTAGCAGATGGAACAGTTTCTCTCTACACCTAGTAGTTAGCCCTTCTCCAGTCCGACCTTTCAGACTGGGCTGGCAGATTCAATCTTCACCCTGACAAAGTCTGCATTGGAGTCTAGGCTGAGTTCCATGACCATGATGAGTTCTCTGATTTGGTCAGCACCAGCTGCTTTGGAGCCATCTGAATCTTGCAGCTGAGTTGTCAGCCACAGGGTGGCTGTGGATCAGAGTCCTCAGAGCCATTCCTCCCTCTCAGGGCTTCAGTGCCAAATAGTTCTGTTATCTGCCTTGGAGCCTAGCTGCTCACTGCCTTTGGTTGGGCTTCCTTCTGGGGTTTCTAATCCTACAGCTCAGCTCCCTGGCCATTTCAAGATTGGCAGTCAAGGCTTTCAAGAGAGTACTCTCTCATTCCAGAGAAAAGACTTTTCCTTTGAGCTTGGATCTGTACCGCCACAAAAGGATCACCTACAGTCCAGATCCTGCTCTTCTTGTCCCATTGGAACAGCCAAAAATCTTGCATCAGTGCCTATGGAGCAGACCTCATCAGCATTTAATTCCTCACCAGAGCATCCCACTGAGGAGGTATACAACAAGCACTCATTCAAAAGGAGGTACCTAGACTCTTGTCAAGAATCTGTCACCACAGACACAAACTTTGATGAAGGAGAACATTCCACCAGATCCCATTTGTAGATGAGTCATTGGGAGAAATCGTCAAGCTAATTATACAGAAAGAGGGATGGTCTTCCCGGCGGTTTTCTTCAGAAGAGTCCATATTCCTTAAAGCTTTTGACTCTGGCCCATCTACATCTTCCGTGCTGATCTCTTATGGGCTTGGAAGGAGCCAGGCTCAGTGGAACCCATTCCCAAGAAACTAGACAAATTTCTCATTGCCCTCATTTTTTTAGCAAGGGCTCAGCTGTAGAATCTATAGTTGTGAATGTGGCTACTAAGGAAGTAGCAGAAGAGTGTTCCTCTGTCTACCCACTAAACAAGGACTTTCATGCTTTGGACAAATTTAGGAAGCAAGTCTATACCTTATTTACTTTCTTGGTGAAAGTTTTAAATTATCTAGCAGATGTTACATAGTTTTAGAGGGACATGATCAAAGAAATCTCCAAATCTCTCCCACAGACCAGGCCTGTGGATCAAAGGAGATCCACGGATGCCCACCTAACCAACCTTTAAACTTTGTCCAGTATCATTGTGCACTTTATCTTCAATGTTAAGGAGGGTGCTTCTTGAGCAGCTGGCAAAGGCATATCCATTAAGAGACATGATTGGATGAGACTGTGTGAGATTGCAAAACACTAAGATATCCTCTGTGAATGCCCTCTATAACAGATCAACACTTTTTCGTCCCATGGTGAAAGATACTTTCTTCAGAAATGAGAAGGAGAGCAAATCCTTTTTGCTGTATGGATTCAATTTTCCACTGCTCAAAGGACCATTTCAAGGGATCAAAAAGGAGGCAAAAAAATTTGGTTTTGTAAATCACCCAACATGTTTGAAGACAGTTGCCACCACGGCAGAAGGGGGATCTCTTATAATGGATGTCAACCTAGGGGCTGAGGTAGTCTGCAGAACCAAGGTCCTCAGAAGCCATTTCTCTGAGAAACCTTTTCAGTGTTCCTGAGCAGTTGTCTGACTGCTGTGCTCTGCAGGCATACAGGGATGCTTATCCCTGCATTCAACAACCTGGAAGTCCATCGGTCAAGACAAATGTGTGCAGAGGATGATAACCCGAGGTTACTTCATCCTCTTTTATACCATTCCTTCAGTTCCAAAAAGACTTCTTAATCTTCTACTGTCTCAAAGAGAATAGGCAGCTTCCAAAGTAAATAAAATCCTTATCAAATGAGTCATCTAAGAGGTCCCACCAGACCAGAAAGGATTCAGAATTTAGTCAAGGTTCTTTTTAGTGAAAAAGGAAAATGAGAACCTCATACCAATTTTGGATCTAAGCTACCTAAACTGTTTTGCAAAAAAAAAAAAAAATTCTGGATGGTCCATGGTACCTTTTCTGAGAGAAAACTGGATGTGTTAGACAGATCTTCAGGATGCATGCTACCACACAAAGATGGACAGATGTATCAGGAAATATCTTTGCTTATGGCTTGGAGCCAGTCATTTTCAGTTCAGAACTCTGCCCTTTGGTCTCATCACAGCCCCCTGGGTGTTTACAAAGTGTACAGCAATGGTTGCAGCATCATCTCTGACTGATGGAGTTCTGGATGTTCCCTTACTTAGATGACTGGCTATTTACCACAAGACCAAGGACTTTTTTGGTCAATTTCTTTTCAGATGTGGGCATCACTGGCATTTTGGCAAAGTTTAATCTCTGCCCAACTCAATCCTTAGAATTCATAGGAGCCCAGTTAAACAAAGGACTTCCTCAGACAAGAATTACAACCACTGTTGATCAACATTTAAGCATTCAGCCTTTCAGAAGCCACCAGAAAGAATGATTCTCCATATCTTAGGGTCCATGGCAGCATCAATTATCCTGGTCCCCCTAGCCAGATACTACATGCGAGTTCTTCAGTGGACTCTTGCCCATCCGATGATGGGTGACATCACCATATGTCTCTCAATGACTTTCTTTCAAACTTCCCCTGAAAAGCCACAGTAACCATGGATGCTTACCATTTGGGGTGTGGGGGACAGTACATGGGAAAGACGGTTCAAGTCACATGGTCATAGCCAAGGTTAGACTTCACATCAACACACTGGAGAGGAGAGCAATCCTCCTAATGTTGCAGACCTTTCAGGACACTGTTCCCAGGGATGTGATATCCATTCTGACAGGCAACATGGTAGTTGTCTGGTGCAACACAGCAGTTGTATTGTACACCTGGAACATCCATAAACAGGGAGGAACCAGATCTTACCCATTATATGTTGAGAGGCCATAAGAGTGCGGAAAAGGGCAATATCTTCTCAGTGCTTTTTAGAAGGATAGCAAGATGATCAAATCTGTCCTTACACCTTATGAGATTTCCCTCAATCCAGCAGTTACTGAGCAGATTTTCAACCAGTGAAGCCGACCCTTGCTGTGATCTCTTTGCATCTCTCAATACCAAATACAAGTTCTTCACTCTGACCTCCCTGAAGGAGTCAGCAAGGGATGATCTTACAACTGGCCCCAAGGACTCATTTATGCATTTGTCCCCTGCCTTTGATACCAAAGGTTTTACAGAAAGCAATGGCGAGAAAGATCAGTTATCCTCATAGCCCCTTTATTGGCCTCAACAAGTATGGTTTCCCTTCCTCTGGCCTCATCTTGTACACCCTTCCGTGGGCACTGGACCCTGTCCCAGATCTACTGTTGCACCCATTAGAGTTTCCTCATCCGGGCATTTAATCTCTCAAATTGCCCTCATGGTTTCTTCAGTTCCAATGATGACTAGATAGAATATGAAACAACCAAGGATGAAAACCTGGACTAACGTCTTCCCAGAAACCACATACACGCAAGGCCTACAAAAGTAAATGGAAGACATTCTCCATATGGACAACTGAGAAAAATCTTGATCCTTTTTCAGCCCCTCTTACAGCAACTCTGCAATTCCTGTAAAACATTTTATGTTCACAGATTCATAGGTGTGTTTACTAGGCTAACAGCCACAAGGGCTTTCTAAGTCTAGCCATGCATCCTATATCTTTGAAAATTCTGGTACCCTTTATAAGTGTACGCACGGGCCTGGGAGATTAACAATTTACAGGCTGCTTGTGTCCATTAGAGATATGGATACCAAACCAGGGATGAATTTCCTGTTGCTTATCCAACTGTTTAAGTTACACATGAATTGGATTAGGGAGGAACTCTGCTTCACATGGATGGGGAACCAGTTCCAAAGAAGGGGTAGTCTCTGGTATACATACCTCTCTCTCCAGCAGGTCCTATTTATATCACAGGAAAGGTTTAAGTCTTTAGAACGGGTAATTCTAGTGCTGTTGGTTTTGTGGATTTGCAGGAGATCCATCAGAGAAGGGACTGACAATGTCTTATATGCCAGGCATAGATATCCCCTCAATAATCTGTAGGAGACAGAATACAGAAATAATCTTAATGCTTCCTATTTTAACAGTTACTGAGCTCACCTGCCTCTAATCTTGCCATAATTAAGTATTCCATAAATATTTTCATTTGAAATCTTTCTTGGTTCCACATTCCTCTGCTTTATATAAAAGTTCACAAAATTTCCCAAATATCTCTAATACCTCTATTGGATCTTCGGTTATTGTTCTGGTCATAGGCTCCCTAAATTTGGAGACAACCCTTTCTACTTTCCATTGTTTAAGTTGTTCTAAAATTTTTTGTGTTCTGGAGTTATCAAAAATATTTGCTTAATAGCAATGGTTTCTAAACGCATGCATGTTAACCATATATGGCATTATTTTCTTTTTAGCACTCTGCATTTGTGCCACCTCTTCTTTTGAGATTCCCCTTATTCTGCAATACTTTTAAGTTTTATCAGCCCCTCTATTACTTCAGCATATCCATTCCTCTCTTATTTCTACCCATTTTTAACTCCATTTTCATTTAATCCCACTCATTAGTGAGAACTTCTGAAGATATTTCTATCTTCCCTAATAACCTTCACCACTTATTGCTTAAATTCTTCTCTTTAACAGATAGGTAAGAAAGCACCAGCACCTAATTTTAATAAATTACCCTGCATTTTTATCTTGATTTTCATCTGTGTATGATTTGAAATAGTTATTGGATGAGTATCGAAGCATGCATCTATTCCTGTGAAATATGATTTCTATCTAGTCTAGCCAAGCCATTACACTTTTGGGCATAATATGTAAATTCTGTCCATGTTCCTACTACTGAATTCACATCCTTCATTCCAACCATTTTTATAATTTTCTTTAGAAATGTATCCTATTTTTTTATTTTCCTTTCTAGGTCCCCTGATGCATCCTTGCTATTGCAAAACAAGTTCTACCCCCCTGTAAGCAACATTCCCTGCTGAAAACTAATTACTTCTCAAAATGTTCTTAAGCACCATAACAGTTTTTGGTAGTGTGCATGTTATATATATATATATATATATATACATGCATATATTATATACACACACACATATATATATATATATATATATATATACACACACATATATATATATATATATATATATATATATACACACACACACACACACACACACACACATACATGCCAACATAATCCCCCTCCCTTGCTAATAGCCCCTTACTAGCACAAATCTGACATTATTGTCTTTTTTTCCTCTTCTATCACTACTGGATCCTCCTTTTAATATAATTTCTCACCTTTTCCTTTCTTCTTGATATTCTGTTGAATACCCATCCTGAAATCCTTTGTCAAATTCACATATGCATTTCTTGCCAAATGTGTCTCCAACACTGCTACTTGCACTCTACATTTCTTAATATAATTGACACTCTTTCAATGTTTTCTATGTGTAAGGCCATTTACATTCCAAGATAAAATGGGTATCATAGCCATTATGATAAAAAGCTGCTGTTCCCACCTATTACACATGACAGTTTTTTGAATGCATATTTCTAACTTTCATGTCACATGTTCTCACTAATATCTGGCAGGTTGATCTTTTATACAGTTGCTTCTTCAAATATCGAATTGCCTTTGTCATATTTTTCAACACTTGGTGTTTTAAGGAAAAGCCTCAAAAAAAAAAAAAAAACTAAACACATTTTAAAAATCCCACACCCTAACTTAGAACAAACAAGCAAAACTATATACATCTTCAAAAAATGAAGTATAACCTTCCAGATCGGAACAATTGTCCCAAATTGACAGCTGCAACTGCAGATATTACCTAACTTAAAAGTAAGATTACCCATGCTAAAGTTTATGCTGCAAGCCTATGTTTGCACTTAAAGGGGCTGCTGTATGTGGCTTTCTTATCCCTATTCCCCTGCCAGATGTGTAAAAACAGCTTGTATGCTTTCAGAAAACATATAACTTGCATCCCTAACAAAATGCGCACTATCTTTAAGTAAAATTAAATTGTACAGCGTTCTGTTAAGTCCATTAGCACATCAAGCCTTCGAGAGAGGCTTCTCTATTTTACTTACTTCCTATAGTTTTCATCTCTTTTTTCACTGAACTGCTTGCCACTGAACTTTTAAATTTTGCATTTCCCTCAGCAAGAAATACTCAGAACTCAAAATGATTTGCTTGCACCTGCAGACAGCTTCTCTCCATGTTAAAGTAGTCAGCAATGAATTTTTGTAAGTATCACTCAGAACAGAATATACAGCTGCTTTTAGCCACAGACTTCTTGACTACAACTTAACCTTTGCTAATGGAAAAAAGCAAGCTAGTATCTTCGCAGATGAAGTAAAGTTGGCATTTTTCATGGCTTTCATCATTTTCTCTTATTTTTCAAGCCTACTTAACAAAAAATAGATAAATAAATAAAAAAGAGAAAATATCATTTCTACATACAATCAGTGCACTTTAACACCCACTTACCTCAGCAGCCCAGTACCAGTGTATTAACATTAAACTTGCCTTTGTCCACCCTTTCTTCTCTAATTATACTGTAAATCCTATATTTCTTACTGCTAAAAAAGTACTTGATTAATATCTTTGACACATACAACAGTCATTGAAGAGACACCAGACTACACACTAAACAAAACTGCTTTACTATATATAACACAGTTTATATCATAAAAAGTTTAATATATATACTAACAAAAAATATTTTTCCTTACAGTTACTTTTTTCCTTTTAGTGTCCTAAACATTAATGGCAAAGTGGAAATATGCTTTATAGGCAATTCATACATTT